>NW_024425119.1:1454020-1632191 GCF_017311325.1 Ursus maritimus
ACTCTTTCCCAGCCTCCTTTTTTAGCCTAATTTCAAGAGGTAGACCCTACCCTGAAGGGTTGTTGGGAGGACAGAATTTTAGCTCCAACGAGGATATAAACCTGAGAGAAGAAGGGAAACTAACATCTACTGAACGTTTATTTTAGGCATTTGGCATACATCCTTTAATTTCTATAACAACTCTGCAAACAAAATGAGTATTCCTATAATCTTTTATAGACTAGAAACAGAGGCTTAGAGAAGTTCAATGTTTTGCCCTAAACCTACAGCTAGCAAGGGGTGGATGTGAGATCTGGGTAGCAGGCTCCAAAGCTCTTTCCAATTACTATTTGCCCACGGTTACCCAGCTAACTGATGACAAAATCAGAAAACGAGAAGGATTCCAGCAGTCAAAAAACTGCCATCCTTGGGGGAGCAGGTGTTGGGGGCCCTGGCCTCCAGGGGTGAGCCTGCCGTCCGGGTCTACAGCTGGAGGGTCCTCACATACTGCTTGCCCCTGCTCTACTCAGTTACTAATCATCTGAAGAGGCCTCCTCAGCCCAGGTTGTGTGTTCTGTTGCGTGTCGGGCCATCTCTGCTGAGATGCACTCGTCGGGGGGCCCTGCCTCTCCCAGTGAGCCCAGATTTCCAGGGAAGATGAAGTTGCAGCGTTAGCTTCAAGTACAAGGCTGCTAAATTCAGGAGCAGCTACCGGGGCAAGCTTTCGCTGAGGGGCAGGTGTGTGTCTGGGGCTTGGAGTGTGAGGCAGTACTTCATTAGAGGGTTAACACTAACTGATGGTCTGTCAATATTGCAGGGTCCTTATTAGATGTAAGGACTGAAGGCCAGAGAGACAGAAAAGAAAAGCTCTCTAGTTGCCACAGGTCTGCTGAATGTGCCCATCAACACATCCACATCGGGTGGGATCACCCCAGAGAACACTCAGCTGATGTGCTCTCTGGACAACTCCTCAGCTACAGCCCTTCGCCTCCCATGGGAGCATCTATGACACTTCTCCAGTCTGGGTTCAAGTCCTTTGCACAAACAACAATGAAAGGACTTCTTTAAACACAAGCATCTTGGAGACAGAATCACCCAAAGACAAACTCCCTTAGAAGGATAGAGGAGAAAGTAGCTTAGGGAATATGAGAATATGCTCTGGGCCTGTGCCCAGATGATGGCTTCTCAGAAATCCACCACCAACCGATGGATACACCTAAGGAGCTGGCAGATTGGATGCTTTCTCTTTCCACCAGCTGATGAGGTCTGCTCGAAGATGCCTAGACAGGCGGAAAGCTAGCAGGGCCCCATTAGCTTCCTGGAAGGAAGGAAGGGGCTCTGTTGCCAAATTTTTCAAATGAGCACATCACTTATAAAAAATTAGAAAAATTAAGTTACTGTGGATGCACAGAGGACAATTATCAGATGGAAATAGTTCGACGGTAACTATGAAAAGACCGTAAAGAGATGGTTCATTAGAAATAATTCATTTATTTACCCCTCCCCCCTTGCTTAACATCTAGAACAGTTTATTGTAGGTCAACGTCTGGGGAAAATGTTGACTTTAAAATTATAAGAATTTCTCAGCACATCAGATAAAAATGTCATCTGGCTTTCTTCCCCTTAGAATTGAGCTTGGAAATGAGAGAACACTGATAGCATACTAAAGTCTACAAGGCAGGACCGAGGAGATGGTTGAATGTGGTGAAGTCTAGAGCAACGCTGTCAGACAGGACGTCTGTGGCACTGGAAAGGCTCTGTATTGGTGCCTCCCCATATGTTAGCCAGGAGCCACGTGGCAATTCAGCACTTGATATGTGGCCAGTGAGACTGAGGAACTGAATTTTTTATTTGATTTGTTTTTAATTAATTTAAATTTAAATAGCCACATGTGCCTTGTGGCTAATGTATTGGGTAGCACCAGTCTAGAGGGGCAGAGTTGTCTTCATTATACTGAAGAGCCTAGAGTGGGTGCTCTTTAAGAATTTACTGTAAAAAGGGATTCCCTTAAGACTCCATTAACCCGAAAAGAAATGCTTTTTGTGAAACCCCAGCTCACCCTCAAACTTCAAACTTTCTCCTTTGCTTCAACTCCAAAAGTTAAAGAAGCAGGCTACACTTTGCTGTTTCCTCTTTCCCATCTCCCACCCTACTCTAGCCATGGCTCCTGCTCAATCACTTTATTAAAATTGTTCTTTTAAGGATCCCCAAAGGACCACCTGGGTCTGAGACTCAGTGGCCTCTCCTTGGTCGCCATTGGCACACAGAGCGTCCTTCTCTCCTGGCTTCCTGGACAGTCTTCCTCTTTGCTCTCTCTGACCTTGCTCACTGTTCCTTCTGAAGAGACTTCATGGTTTCCCTTTCTTTGGGATTTGATGCTTCCCAAAGGTCAAGCCTGGGTTCCCAAGTCCTCTCAATGCCATACTTGCTCCCTGACTAATCTTGTCTACAACCACGTCTTCAATCAATCCACTGAAGAATCAATATTTCCAGTAAGAATCTGTCCCCTCAGCCCCAGACCCAGAGATATAATGGGTATCTCCATGTGGATGTACCATAAACATCAAAATAAGTGCCCCAAACTTCCTTCAGTGACGTCAGACCCAGCCCCTTTATTACTCCATATCTCAGTGAAGAGAAGAAGCCCACCTACTTGGTCTTCCAAAGTAGACTTCTCAGATCTTGCCAACTTGGTATGTCTCAATGTCAGGCACTAAGTCCCTTCATTTCCACTGCCAAATTCTCTTTTCTTTGTCCTCCTTGACACTGCCTTAGTTCAGGGCCACCCCGTCTCCATTGCTGCTCAGAGAGTCTTTGAGCTGGTCTCCCTACCCCCAATCACTCCCTACTCTGGCCTTCTCCACACCTTCCCCAGATGTGTCTCCTAAACTCCAGCATGCCACAGCCCTGCACACATTGAGAGATCACAAACACATAGAATTAATGATGCTTTCAAGAGGTTAAAGCTCTGTGGCAGGGCTCTACTCCTTTTCCCAGCTTTACTTCCTGCCCCTCTCTTTCCATAAACACTGTCCTCTGGTCACACGCTCTCTTCATATCTTCACATTTCCCCCTTTCTCTACAATCATACTTCCAAAGTAATCCTGTCATTCTTTGAAGCCTAGCTCTCAGGTCACCTCCTCCGATTGTTGAACCCCTACAGCCTAATCACTTCTGCTGTGTTCCCAAAGCACTTTGTTCATAAAACTATTCCTTATCAAAACCGGAATAAAAACTTACCAAACTGAATGACTGCAAATTGTATTTGTGTCTCTCTTCCCCAATAATTTTTAAGGGAGAAGATATATATCTTATTCATCTTTAGCTCCAGTAGCTAGAACAATGCTTATCCTATATAGGAAATGCTCTGTGACTATCTCCTAATGTTAAACTTCAGCAAATAAATTTTTCTCAGATTTTGTCCTTCATACTCATTATATGTAGGATGACTGTGTGTTCTGGCTAGCCTAGCACAGTCCCAATTTACCTCAGTCATCTTGGTGTCCTATTTGGTTATCGCTCCCATTTCATTCTTGCAAATATCCCTGTTGAAATGCTGAATTATACGGTCACCCTAATCATAGGCTTGGGTTGTGATCTCTTATGTAGAAATCTTGAAGAAGAAGATCTATTTATAAAGAGTTTAGAAATCAAACTGCAAGGGGTAAGGGGATCAGTTAGATGACCTCTCAACTTCTTCTACCATAATAAGGTTCTAAGATTCTGTGATTTCTAGAAATACTCTTGAGAGAAGCTGTAATAAAAATTCAGCCTAATTTCCTCAGCCTGGAAATGGCAGACACCCCTCGGCAGCTTTCTGTAAGCTCTGGTAAATGGGAGGTAGGAGAGGCAGAAACTACATGAGTACATCCTAACCAGTTTGAACTTGCCCAGAAAAGAACGGAAGAATGAATAGGGGGACTCAGGGCCAGAGGGGTTAGAGAGAGGGATGGGTGGGCTGGATCAGAGCAGGAATTAGAACAGAGCACAAACACAAGGGGTTAATGATGCCCCCAAAAGGCTGGTGAGGGGAGGCTTATTTTAAGAATCTGTCGAGGAAGAGAAAAATGAAAGCCCAGAGTATGGACAATCAGAAGGCAATGTTGAATCGGCAGAGGCAGTTGTCAATGATACAAGGCTAAGCAAGGAAGTATCTTTGACAATTCTAAATGTCTATCAGGTTAGACACAGTGGTTACCCAATGACATATGGCATTGATTGTGTTAAAATCAATGTGATTTAACACAATGAATTGATGTGATTCATTCAGAGGACAAGCTCACAGTCTTCCTTTTTACTCTAAATTTAACCAGCTTGCCTCTTCTACTTGAAAACAAACTATAAAACCAAAAACCCTTCTTGATCCCACAGAATTCCCTCCATATCCTGCCCTCTCCAACCCCCGCCTTTTGCAGCTCAATGTCCTGAAGGAGTTTACACGCTTGTCTGCATCATCTCATCCCCCTGCCCCTCCTCGGCATGGTGTGTCCTGGCCTCTGCTCAGCACTGCACCCACACTCTTGCCAACCTCACAAGTGACCAACATGCTCTGAATCCAAGGGTCACATGTCAGTCCATATCTTACTTGACCTCTCCTATCAGCAAGAATGTGGGACTCTGTTTACCACTCACTCCTCCAAACATGTCTTCCTTGGCTTCCACGACCCCACATTTTCCTCATTTTCTTTATACCTCTCTGGAGCCTGGGGCTCACCAGCTCTTCCTACTCTGGCCATTTATTAAAAGCTGATGTCCTGAGATGCCTCAAGCTCCTCTTAACTCTCTTCATTCTTCTTAACAAATGGCCTTTGTTTCTTGGTTTCAGTACCATCTACCAGCTGATGACCCTTAGTCTGTATTTCTCTCCTACATCTCTCCTCTAAGTTCCAGATCTGAAAATCTAACTCCCTCCCAGTAACGGCACTTGTGTATATCACAGACACTGCCAACTCCACAAACCCAAAGATGAGCACATGAACTGATCTGCCTTCCTACCCTTCCAACCAGATCTTAATATCTCCCTCCCCTTCACCAATAAGCCCGGCCATCATGTTCCATGATTATGCTTCTTGAATGCATTCCCTTCTATGCATCCCCATAGCCTCTTCCCTACGAAAAGCATGGTCTCCTGTCCCATTTTTTGTCTCTGCTGGACAAGGACTGTGAGTGAGTTCTCTTAAACAGACCTAATAGTAGCCTTCCCTTGCTTTATGCTTTCAGTGATGTTCCACCATTTTCAGGATAAAATCCAGACTCCTGAAAATGGCTTCCAAGACCCTTCTTGTGCTGGCCTCTGACTGATTTTCCAGCCTTAGCTGTCACTACTCATTTTCTTACAGTTCTATGATCTAACTTCTTTCAGTTCCTTAAGCCCACTGAGCTGTTTCTCGCCCTGGAGCTGCCACACAGGACCCGTTCCAGTTTCACAGAACACTTTTCAACTGCCCTCCTCCTTCCTCAACACTGGGCCTAGACTTCACCTATGCTGGGAAGCCATATGCCCCACAGACCAGGAGGCAACCCCGAAGCCAGCACTTTCCATTCCACAGCACTTGGCACATTTAACAGTAAGTGCTTCTTTTCCCCCCGCCCCGAGTCCCCCATGACTGAAGGGTCTGTGAGGGTCATCCTCTCGCCTGCCTTGTGCACCACTGCATCCTAAACCCAAAGCAACTAAACTCAATAAAAGACAAGTGAGAGCCATCTTCCTATTGGGTTCAACAGCAGCTGGCACAGAGCACAATCCACTTATAGGTTCGGAAGCAATCAGCTCTTTAGGAACTCAGAACGGCTGGGTCGGGTGGCATGGGGGGGGTGGGAAGAGCAATGAGCAGGGGGCCAGGAGATCTGGGTTCATTCACTCATTGATCCATGCAACACGTGCTGAGCATCTACTATGCTAGGGTGTAGGTGAGCCAGCTGTGACCTTGCCCTTAAGGTGCTCACTGTCTAATAGAAGAGGCGGAGAGAGAAACATAGTCAAAAAGTGCTGTAAGATTCTGTATGAACAGGTCCCAAAAGCAGAGTGGCAGACTCGGGGGAGGGCGACTTGTCCTAGAGGACAAGATACCGAGCTGAGTTCTGAAAGATCAACAGGTGCTTGCCAGGCCACGGGGGAAGCAACAGGCGTTCTAGGCACAAGAACAGTGTGTCAAGGGGAATAAAAACACAGAAACAAGAAATAACATGACATACTTGGGCCATTGCAGGTAGTTCTGTGTAGCTGGACTGAAGGAAGCTCAACTTTGAGTAGATTCAACTGGGGGAGCTTTAAAAAAATTATGTCCACATGTAAGCCTCATCCAATGATATAAATATTTCACGGCTGGGTTGGGTGGGGGGCTGATCTGTTGCGCTGGCTCCTCTCAGGGTATGATTACTTCCCCGATGGCTGATTCCAAGCTACTGAATGCAGAGCTGGGAAGATATGCACAGTAGAACAGCATTATGTATTTCCATCATACAAACACAATCGATGTGAATGACCTCAAGAGCATAGTCGGTAAGAAAGTGCAGTCAAATCATTAGGAAGTGATGGATTTTGAGTATTTTATGACCTTTGTTTTTAATGTAATTTAGTCATAGGTCTATATAATTTAATTTTTAATAATGGCTGTGTTTAACAACCCACTTGCAAAATTCCTGAACATTTACTGATAGGCTCTCCTGAGCCAGTCAGAGCAGCTCCAGCTGCAGCACACGGCTGGCCCCAACCCAGATTAATTTTGTGGAATCAGGAGGGGGGAGGCCCAGGCATTGGTGAGTTTTAAAAGATCTCCAGGTGATTCTAATGTGCATCCAAGGGCATGAACCACTGGTCTGTGAACCACGTTAAGGAGTTTGATAGTTATCCTAAGGGGAAACTGGGGCTATTGAAGGATTTTAAGACTTTTAAACAGAGAAATGACTTTATCAGGATTGCATTTTAGAGAGGTAACTCTGGGTATAGAGTGGTAAATGGATTAAGACTGCAGGGGAGAAGAGACACTGGTCCAGAGATGGCTGCAATTTGCAGGCAAAAAGCTAGCAGGGATTTAAGGAAGCTACAGAGAGAGGGTGGAGAGGAAGGGACAGCGTGAGGGAGCCCCAAAGGCAGCTGTGGGTCTCACATGCCCTTGGGTGCAGGGGTGTCACAGGACAAGGGAAAGGTGGCTATAGGAATAAACTTAATTGTTGTGGACCCTGAGAAAGTGGGGGAAGTTATTTTCTGACAGTCTCTCTCTTGGTTTTTTGTCTGAAATGGGCAGTGAGGTTCATTTGGTGAGAGAGAGGGAGGCCTGAGCAGGACAGATGGCTCGGGCCAATGGTTCTGGCCCCGTCCTGCAGTGAGCAGCCGTGTGAATCCGGGCAGGCCAGCTTTCCCATCTCTAAAGGGAAGGAGTGCAGGCAGATCCCTCCAACGTCTTTTCCAGCCTGGAGACTATGATTTTATCACACTGGCATTTGCTCATGTTTTCACTTTCTTAACTTCCTATATGACTCAAATTACAACCTGTTATGGGTAGAAAGGCTCATTTGCTCTGGGAATACAGACTGCGTCTTTGTAAATCTTTAGGCCCTTGGAAGTGATTTTCAGCCTCTCAGAATGAGCACTGGCTTGTCTCTTTCTCCATTGCCCTCTCTTTTCCTAGTCGCTTGGCTCCCATGCCGGAAGCTGACCATTCCCTGACCCCTTTCCAGATGGCATCAACAGGGACTATTAAGGCCGAATGGGACGCAGAGAGCCCTTTGGATAACTAACTGCTTGTGAGCTAAGTTCCAGTGGACCAAAAAGTAAAAAGCACTTGCCAACGATGAGAAATGGGCTTTGTTCAGATTGCAAAGGAATTACTCCACAGGCCTCTGAAACCTGCTGTTCCAGAGTTGGTCTGTCTCATGCAGTGCCCTTCACGGGCACTGGACCAGTCAGAGGTGAGGATGAAGTCCTGGGTTCTTTTTTAAGATTTTTTTAATTTTTAAAAAATTTTTAAAGATTTTATTTATTTATTGACAGAGAGAGAGAGAGAGAGAGAGAGACAGAGACAGCCAGTGAGGGAGGAAACACAAGCAGGGGGAGTGGGAGAGGAAGAAGCAGGCTCCCAGTGGAGGAGCCCGACATGGGGCTCCATCCCAGGATCCCGGGATCATGCCCTGGACCGAAGGCAGACGCTCAACGACTGAGCCACTCAGGCGCCCCGAAGTCCCGGGTTCTGATTGGCCATGCTGCTTAATTTCCCTTAGCTTCCCTTCCCTGTCACTCTTGTTACTCAGCTAAGAAAAAGTGCAGGAGTGTCTACAGGGAAAGGGAAATAAAGAGGGAATGCACATCAAGGAGACAGGGAGATGGGGACCGACGAATAGCTGGGTCCTGGAGGAGAGAAGCATCCTACTTCTGTTAGAAAGGAGGGGCAGCAGGTGCTAGGAGACTTGCTGTAAACATACCCAGTATTGCTAAAGGCTCGAATGGCTTCTGTGCCCAGTTATGGGACCTACAAGGAAAGCAGATGGAGAACTGGGAGGGAGGTGAACACGATGTACTGAGGGGAGGGGTCCGAAAGGACAGCGTGTGCACACAGGGTGTAAGACGCTCACTATGCAGCCTCAGGACCTGAGATCCAATGACTTGTCTTCAAGAACTTGAACTTCCACAGGACAGGTGACCAGCGATGCCCCACCAATAGGACAAGTGACGGGTGGCAGGCAGGTCCCCGGCCGTGTGGTTGCTCAGTCGCACAAGAGGCAAGAAGATTAGTCTGCGGGGGTTTAAAAATCAGAGCGCGCCTGTCGTTTGCTGGGGTTCAGCTGAGGTGGGGGTGGCAATCCCATGACCCCTTAAGGACCTTGTAGGGAAGGATCTGTGATTTCCCTGCTCATTAGCACCTGGGGCAGAAAGGGAAGCCAGGAGGCGAAATGCTAATCAATTAGATTTCCTGCCTGTTAACAGCTCTTCTGAAGTCATTAAAGGAGGAAGTTAAAACCAGTAGATAAATTCAGGACGGGGCTCCCTCTCCTCTCTGGGCCCATTCTGCAGCGGGCCGTCTCACCCCGATTTCTCTGTGAGGGCCACTGGGGCAAAGGGCATTTTGCTATATTTTTGGTTCCTTCTGTTTTGACGTGGTCTGAGTGTCTAGCTCTCCCCAGAAAGGCATGGGAAAAAGGCTCTTCCCCCTGCTCTGGCTCTGGTACAAGATCCTTTCTTAGGATGATGATTATTGCTGTTAACATTATCATTACAGATGGAGCACTGACAATTCCCAACTTCTTCTGCCGTTTCACTGACTGCCCTCCTTGTCTGGGAATCTCCGCCTTCTATTTCTAACGGCATGCATTTATTCGGGAGCTGCAGCTGACCCCTCACTCAACTGGACCTGAAGACACCATTAGTTAGAAGCCAAGAAAAGAGGGCACATTCCTACCACCCAGAGAGCTGCGGCCACGTTGCCGGTCTCTTAATCACCCATGAGCTGTCGTGATGTGAATGACAGGTAAAAGGAAAATTCAGGACCCCCCAGATTGAATGTTGCCACGAGACTCCCGCTTCAGTCTCCACTGCTCCCCGTCCACCCTCCTGTCCCAGATCTTTGCAAATGCTGCAGGGGTGGTCGGCATGTGACAGTGTGTCATGTTTATGAGAAGCTGGGCACAGCGAAGTGGCACAGCACCCCATTTTATGGATGAGAAAGCTGAGGCACGAAGAGATGAAACAATGTGCCTAGGTCACAGGGTTAGTGATGGCGCTGGGACTTCAATCCAGGAGTGGAAACTAGTTCCAGGGGGCTCTAGAGTCCAAAATCCTAACTGTTAGCATCTACTGCCCCCTCCCCCAAGTAGAGGTCTCGGGCAAGGCCTGCTTAGCCCAGAGTCTGCGCCTTCCAAGCTCTGATTCAGGCATTCAGAGCAAAGGCTCCTCCCCTGAATGGGACTCTAAGGAGCAGTGGGGAGTAGGGGCCTCAGTAAGTAAACCAACCCGACCCGAGGTGCCCGAGGAGCTCCGGTTTAAGTCCGCGGACCCACACTGACGCAAGTTCCTTTCAATACTCACAAGAGTTTTTTTCTTATGCAATGAGGAGGTAAGAGAGTGTCCTGGGCAAAACCATTCTGGGGTTTCCCAAGTTAGGAAGATTTCCTTGTACGGTATGTGTTTGGTTTCAACTCTCAGCACACACAACCTCCTCCATCTTCCCCTCTGCTGGCTTTGTCGCTCCCGCCCCGACGCTCACATAAGCTCAGAGTTCCACCCGTCATGTAAACCAGACGGAAGTGGCCCAGGGTTGAGAAGTGGAGTGTGGATATGGCACAGGGGTCTGTAACCTCTGGTGCTCTGGAGGCCTTCGTCAGTTCTGGGGATGCGTGTGGATCCCTTCTCAGAATAACGTTTTAAAATGGAAATCAAGGATTGCAAAGAAAACCAGTTATGTGGAAATATAGTTACCAAAAAATATTTAAAAGGTGAATTTTCAATCTAAAAATACACATGCTTCTTTGTTAATGCATTCAATAAAAAATCTAGTCGAGCACTGGAATTTTGAAATACTGATGAAGGGAAAACAGTCCTTGTGAGACACCTGTAACTATCTCAATGGGATAGGAAAATACCCATGAAACCATTACTGGTGGGCAAGGTCGCAGAAATGGCTGCTATGATTGTGGTTTGTTGCCTGTCTTCACAAAAGAATAACACGATACATTTCAGTAAGAAGTCTGAAAAGATCCAATTATTTCCCATCTAAGTTCATGGGCCCTCTGGAGTACTATCTACAGACCCCTTGAATCCCAGGTAAAGAATGCTTAATGAGAGCAAAGGGAGTGTTGGGGAAAACAAAAGAAAAACAAACCTGTCTGCGCTGGGCTGCAGGCAGGACTTAATCAAAGAGGGGCCTCTGATTCTCGGGCAGGCCCTGGGAATCCGTCTCCCAGTACTTTCCCAGATGCTCCAGATCTTAAATAAAGTTGTTTCTATTTTCCCCCAGGATATCTCCGAGTACTCAGGAAGATTTTTTTCTCAAGAATTCCCAGTTGTCAAACTCATTATTACTAACTTATTAGTCAAATTTCGAATGAGACACGCTATCGATGGCGCTGCCGATCAGCTGGTGCCCTCAAGACGGTGCAGGAAAGAGAGGGAGACAGGCTTGGTTCAGTGTCACTAGAGAACCACTAAGCTGTCCAATGGCCAGAAAGGTTTTCAGGGTTAGCCCAGAATTGATGCAGTGTCCTGGGGTTTTACGTTGAGGATAACCTGGGAAGCGGGGCAGCTTCCACAGCTGTTGCAGATGAGGTGGGGACATGAGAGCCTCCCCATCTGGGCAGTGTCACTGGGAAGCCACTTGGTCTTCAGTGACTTTAGAGGGTATTTCAACCCAAGCATCCACCATCCACCTCCATGACCCTGGTGCATCAGGTCTGGCAGCTCTAAACTCATCAGCTAGAAAAGCAAGGTGGATCCTTGGGGGGCATCTCCTTTAGTGGCACTTAACCTCTGGTTCAGGAGCCTCTGAGAGTTAGAGGCAAGCAGTGGACTTTTAGTCCCTGAAAAATGCCCAGAAGCACATTCGTCTTTTGCGTGTAGTTCCAGGAGCTTCAAGGACTCCTGGAAGCCTGTCCAGGTTGATGTTTTTTTTAATCTATCCTCTACCTTCCCCCACCATTCACAGAGGACAAAACTGAGGCCAGAGAAGCGAGGGACCTTCCCGCAGCCACAGGCAGCCAGGCTGAGGGCTGCTGTGGACGGGGTCACGGCAGGCCCGGGAAGGCAGATGGCCAAGGCACTGGAAATTGCTTCTCTTCTTCCACGTGCCCTCGTACCCCTGCCCTCCCCACACTCTGTCAGGGGAAAGTGCACGTCCCAGGACACAGGCCTGGCTCTGAAGGAGGCAGCCCCTTCTCTAGGTTGTCTGTGGGGGCTGTGCCACACTGGCAGAACACCATCCATCTTATTTGCTGTAATGAGGACATTGCCTTCTTCCCCCCCCAACTGGGGCTCCCAAAGAGGCCAGCCTATTATTTAAGGCTTTATCTCTATAGAAATAATAAATGTGCAGAGCATGGGCATGGGAAAGTTAATTAGTATTATTATGTCTTTAATTCTAATGTTGCTCACTGGCAGAGTCCTTTCGTGCCAGCCTTCAGCCCAGAACAAACCTTTGTGATACCCACTTGGACAAATCCCTTTGCAGCGAGGGCCCTTCTTGTGCAGAAAGGGGCAGCAGCAGGGAAGACCTTGGAGCTGGACTATCTGGCAGGTGAGGATGCTATGTGAGAGAACCCCTCAGTGCAGGGCGTCCCTGACCCCAGCACTGGGTTCACAGCAAGAATGATCGGGGCCTGCAGGCACATAACAGCAAGGGCCTCGTCCGAACGGGAGGATCTGTTGAAAGCTGACCCAGACGGCTTGTGTATTTGTTCTCCAGGAATGACATGGGGATGAGGAAACATCTGGAATCAAACCAACCTATTTAGGGGCCCAATTTGTTAGAAAAGGTTAGCAGAAGACTCCCAGAGGGGTGAGCAAAGTCAGTTGAATATAACCAGATAGAGAACAGTTAGCAAGTACTCCTCCCATCATCAAAATACATGGATGAAAACCTTGCCTGCCTTCTTGCTGTTGGTCCCATCTTTAGGAAACTACACTTGAATCACAAGACCACCATCCAGGTACCGCTTTTCAGTTAAACCAAATTGCCAGCACTGTGCCTTTAAGGAAACAAGCAACTTCGTGTGTTAAGGTTTGTAAAACCAAATCCAAAAAGTGGCATACAAACGGCAAAGCCTGTTTTGCACAAGGTGGGGTTAGACTACACACCTGCTACACCCAGCCGTTTACACAGCAACAGAGACGGCATCTGTCTCCGTGAGGATACGACCTATCACCAGCAACAGTGACACGGGAAAGCGTGCAGGGGACGCCCAGCCTCTTGGGTAGACAGTTGAACAGGTGCTTAAGCTGACTTGAGCATCACTTAGGTGCAGGGACACATCAGGGACCCAAAGCCCAAGGGAAGCGTGGTGGCCTGGTGGGGGGCCTGTCTGATGGGGGGGAGCAGGGCTCGACCTCGCCTCCAGGTGGATCAGCCGGGGTCCTGCCACGTGACCTTGGGTAAGTGACCTACCTCTTGGGGTCTCCTTTCTTTACCCGTAACCTGGTGGTGGACTCAGCAACCTGTAGGACCCAGACAGTCTCACACTCCCATGAGTCAGGCCAAGAAAAAGCCATTCCAGCCGTGAGTGTCAAGATCCTCCCACTTCCTTTACGCTTTTAACAACACATCTTCCTCACCCCCAGCCCCCGGGTGAGTAAAATTCTCAAGGTTAAAAGCTTTTTCCACTTATGCTAAAATGTGGAAGAGAAAACCGATAAAGGGACGTGAACAGTTACTTAAGATTTCTCTAAAAGGCTGAAGGAGCTAAATAAAGGGTTCTCAATGATCAGCCCAGGACAGCCTATCATCACTGCTACATGGACAAATTGTATTGCGTGTCAGAGCACACGGAAGACGCACAATAATTTATCAGTCAGGACCCAGAAAATTGTACAGTACGAGTACCTCTGCGGCTCCACGCATCCCCGCCACGCCGTCCCTCCCCCGCTTCTGCTTAAAGGGACACTGCCAAGAGAGGCCCTGGATCTAGGCCTCAGTTAAAAAAAGCACGTCGCAAAAACCCAAAAATGAATAGAAATATTTCTGTGACATTTATAAGTAAATAACAAAAAGAGGAAAACAGTGTTTTCCCTGCTTGTTCTCCTCCCCTCCTAGGGTTTCCTACCATTCTCAAGGTAGTTGCTGAAACACAACTGCAGAGAAGCTAAATCCGTGTAGTAAGCGTGGGGTTGACCAGGAAGACGCGAGAAACAGGCCTCGGTGGAAACCCACCGACCAGCCAGAGGTCAAGAACCGCCAAGGGAGCCCCGGCTGACGGAGAAATGCAGGTTCTGTAGCATGCCACAGGGTGGGGGGTGGGGAAGCCTCCTGCCCCACTGGGCAGTAGTCACCACTGCCGTTATTTAGAACTGCCAGGGCATAACGGCCATACAAAGAAACCAACTTTCTCTCAGTTTTATTATCGTTTTTAAATTCTCCACAGGCAACGGGCCCCCTACTGCGCATCTAGGGCAGACAGCTCCCACCACCCACCCTGGGCACAGCCCCATATACACGGGCTGGCACACACGTGCCTGTGTCTGATGGCTTTGAGGGGCCACAGGTAATGAAGATGGGTGGTTTTGTGGGACAAATCATGTTAAAAAACTGCAGGTTGCAGAGGCCACTGAAGTTGCGAAATCTGGCCATTCACCTGGGCATGGTGCATTCCAGCCACCCACACATGGGGGCCCACGCAACCCTTGGGACACCCAGACCCCTCCCTGCAAGCCGGTTTCTATTTTCGCAACTTGTGTTTCTGAGACTGTTTCTACCTCTGGCATCCATTCCCAAGACCCAGTGCTTCACTTGTTCCCAAGCACTTATCAACTCATGGGATCATTAATTATATTATTTCTCTTGTCATCATCATTTCCAGAAGAAGCAGAAGCTAAAGTCCAAAAGAGGGCAGGTGATTTCCATGAGCTCCTGGCTGGATAGAAGTTATCCGAGGGCTCTCAGCCTACCCCACCCTGTTCCCGGCTCCAGAGCCCCGGGCCCCTTGGCAAGCCCCATTTACTCAGCTCTTGGGCTCGGCAGCTTATCTGGAGGCCTCAGGACCCCCTTCTTTCCCTGGGTTTTTCCACACAGGAGAGGCGATGACATTCTATACTTCTATTAAGGGAGATATTGGGCCATGTTCCGGACAGCACTGAGAACTAGAAAGAGGTCTAGGAGTCAGGCACACTTAGTGCTGAACTTGGGCCTGCCATGAAATGTTGGTGACCGTCACTTTACTCAGCTGTACACTGAAAGTAATCCTGTCCATCTTGTAAGCGGGTGGTGTGGCTGACGTGACACAAAGAACACAGATATGCTGAGTGCACAGTCTCTGTGGCTGTCCTTTACCTGTATCTCCTGGCCGTCTCCCCACAACCAATATGGCAGTCTGAACGATACTGACAGTAAATGATACAAAATCCTAATTGCCTCTGAATTGGGGTCCAACCGCCATGTTGATGGCCTGTGGAATGTGGGAGGAGGGCCCTCAGCAAAGGAGGCTGTTCTAGACAGTTAAGTCCCTTGAGGGCTGGGCTGCCATCAGGGCTGTGAATGGGTCAGGGGCCACCGTAACATTGGTGAAGTCACACTCAGTTGTTTTCTGTCACTGTCTTTGTCCCCGCTCTGCATGGGATGCCTCAAGAGCCCCCAGGACCTGGCCCCTGAGCCTTAGGCATGACAGCATCATATCTAAGTGGTTCTGCTGAGAGGCACCCCAACTTCGCCAGAAAAAATTGTACTTGCAAGTAGCAGAGGGGATGGGGGAGGAGGGGAGCCCAAACCGTCGCCAGAGCCCTGCTTTTCGGGTGAAACCCACAGCTCATGCTGGAGTTTAAATGCTAACTGTGGGTTCCCGGGACAGCCCATTTAATTTCTCCTTTTGTTGGCTGGGTCCCAGCCATCCCCTCTTCCCCAGGCCCCTCCTCAAATATATCACACCAGCTGGGGAGCTGTCCCACCCCTAATTATTACCCCAGGGCTGCCAAGATGCGGCCCCGCCACTGCGGAGGATGGCGGCAGGGCAGAGAACGTGATAACAGCAGCAGCAGGTGGGCCTGGAAGAAAAGGCCAGATTATCGTCTCTGTGATTACTGTCATCCGTCTCCAGGCAGGCAGGCAGGCAGGCAGGCAGCAGAGCGTGCTCGGCGTGGGGCCTTGGTGCGCCACACTCTCGGGGGTGCCACCGCCTCCCACCCTTCTCTGCTGTGCAGGCTGGAGGCTGGGGTTTTCCGGCAGAAAGGTGTGCCTGGAACATACGCTTCTAGCGACAGATATAGCATCACTCAGCCCCGAGCAGCAGAATCCCAGTTAAAAGCTTCGTGCCTGAGTGTTTCTGGGTTGGTCTAGCTCTCCACGCTTCCCCTCAGGGCGTCTCTGGGCAGAAACGGACAGCAGGGCACTGACCCTTGGCCTGTTACAGAAAGGCAGGACAGCCCTTCCAAGTAAGTGCAGTTTATCTTCCATAGCTCCCAGAATATTTCTTGTTCATTTATTTGTCCATCTGTCCTCCTGTCTATTCATCTACCCAACCACCCTTTTTGTGTTGGGAACCTGTAAGCATCAGCACTATGCCATGTGCTGGGCGTAGGAAGGTGGGTGAGACCTGACCCCTCTTCTCTTTCCCCCAATCCCTCCCCAAGAGCAGGTGCATTTTGTAAGGACTCGGCAGCAAGTCTGAGAGGAAGGGGTGCTTGTCCTCACAATCCAAGGCTTGGAATTCAATGACTTGCCTAACATCACACAGCAGGTCCTGAGCTGGGGCTCCCCCCTAGATTTCTAATCCTGTGTAGCCTGGATGGCCGAATGCTTTCTACCAGCAAAAAAGATACCATTGCCCCCAGGCTGAGGTTTAAAGGGAGACTCAGCTCAAGCTCAGCTGCTCCTATCTCCTGAGGAATCGTGGCAATTCAACCCATATTTATGGAATGCCCGTGAGTCTGCCAGGGCCGGGCAAGGTGCTAGGCAAAGGATGGCCACATGGGGCCCCGCCTGATGCACTTCCCACCCCTTCACATTTGCCTGCTGGGGGTTTGGCTCTTCTCTGACAGTTTCTAGGTTGGTTTAATCTTTTACAATCCCCCCACGTGAGAAGATCCTGACTGGTTTCACCCCTGGAGAAGAAGATAGTTCTCAATCCATGTGGCCTGCCCAACACGTCCGCTGTCAAGTGCAGTCAGCCCGAGAGTCACTGATGAGCTCTGGACAACAGCAGCAGGGCTAAAGACTCTGCACTGACTAGGTCACCACTATCAGAAGGCCACTGTCCCTACCTAACCCATTAAAAAAATGGTAAGGCAAGGATTCAACTTAATAATAATAACAATAATAAAAAGCATCCTATGGTGTGATGTGTGGAGAGGAGAGACAGCAGGGGCCTGGACAGAGCCAAAGAGAACAACTCAGTATTGACTATAGATGAGAAGCTGAAAATACCTTAAAAACGAAACATCTGATCATCAACAAAGAGCTTTCTAAATCATACAGTGATACAAATGATACAAGTAAAGGACTCTTTCATTTGTAGTAAGAAAGCAAAGATGGGTCTGCTTGTGGCAGATGCCCTGGCTTAAGGTCCCATAGGAGCTGGAGGCAGGCCCAGACCCCAAGCCAGGCCATGACACCAGGCATAATTTTCATCAGCAGCTCCCCAGGCCAGGCCCTGCCTGTGTCCAACATATCTCTAGCCAACCCAGCCTGCCGTGGTGGTGCAGGGGGAGACACTGTCTCTTCTTCTGCAGCGGCTTGGCTGAGCTATTTCCTGCATGGCTGCTCAGCACATCTGTGGCCTGGAGAGAAGGGCAGGTGTGAGAAGTGAGCAGCAGACCCAGGTTTATGTTCCAGCTCTGACTCTTCCTTAGCCAGGTAACCTTCGATAAATCACTTATTCTTTCCCATTTCAGTTTCCCCATCTGAAAAATGGGATAATAATCTTATCTCCAAAAGTTTTTGTACAAATTAAAGCGTATATTGTCACTGAAAGCACTTTATGATTCTTCCTGACCGATTTCCATGCAGTGTTGCCGCAGACCCTGATATAGAACCACACAGGACTCCAAGAGTCCAGCTTCTACTGGACATGAGCCTTGGAGACAGAAGCAATGACTTTCAACCTTATTGTTTGCTTTTCCGACTGTGCTGGTTGGATGCCGCAGGGCTGACACTGATGGGACCTAATGCTAGTGTGTCATTCCTGCAGCTGTGGTTATTAGCTCTATTAGTATTTTCTGGCCGCTGAATGAATGGCTAAGGACCCTGATCTGGAGAGGACAGAGGAGGAGACAAACGGTAGAGGTGGGGAGCTAGACGTGGGTGTGAGCAGCAGGGGAGCATTGGCCCTTCTGTCAAGGCCCAGTAATGGGAAAACCAAGCCTGGCTGGGTTCCCACCTGGCAGCCCAGGGCCCCAAGGGGCTGCATGGTGCAGGGTCTGGGACATGATACAGTGAAAGGTGGAGGGATGGCGGCCTGGAAGACCATGTTCTGGCAGCCTACCTGGCACATCAGCCTGTGGCATGGTTGTCAATGAACAAACAATAACACACAGTTTCCAGTCACAGGAAAACAAGCAGGGCTTAGGAAGGCATGGAGAATTTAGGAAAGCTCCAATGGGAGCCACAAATAACACGAAAGCAGAAAAGGGTAAAAACAACGATCACCACTACAATAAAAACCTCAGTATAACCAAAAATGATGGCCAAATTTCCTCAATATTGCAATCAACATTCCAATACCAGAAAATTCGAGCACACCAGGGAAGAAAGGAAGGGCCTGAAGGAAGTTAGAGAAGACTAACCAGAAAAAAAAGGAGAAAATAAAAATGAGGGCTGATAAGTAAAACATTCAGCCCCTAACTAGCTGGGCAGGCCGAGCTAGAGACAAGGCATGCCAACGGGTGGACTGGTTTTAGAAAGGGGAAAAATAGAAATTGACCCTCTAAACTACACCTTAATCTGAAGAAGGTATTAAAGTAATACTTTGGTTTATTATCATAGGTTAAAGAAAGGGCATATGAAATTATTATTATTTTTTAATTTTGATGATATAGAGGAGAGGACAGCAGACAGGAAAGACTGGGCAAGTTGTACGGAAATGGGACATTTTTCAGTACTACATACACCCGTCTCTCCCAGATCGACTTGAGATCAAATAATCCACTGCTCAAGAGCTGCCTGTGCCACAAGGTGCACCGAGTCAACCTGATGTTGCTATAGGAACCAGATTCCTCCCCAGCGCCATGGCAACTGACTCCAAGGTGTGTTAAGCTCACAGTCTGCTAGTCTGCTCACAGGCCACATCAGAAGCTTGGGAAGAGAGCAGCAGGGGAGGGGGGGGGGTTGTGAAGGCTGTTCCTTCCTAAACCAATTAGCTGTAAACTCAAGTAAATGAGGCCAACTTTGAATGGAGACAATCACAAGAGGTGTGCATCCTCGTTAGAATTACTCAGAGACACCAGGGACACCCTCAAACTTTGAGGGCCAATCTGTGGTTTTTTATGTCATGAACTATACTGTCACCATAGCAAGAAGTTTCACTGAGGAAAGCTTTCTTCTAGGGTCAAGAAAACAACAAACAATAAAGAACCAATCGACAAGACAAAATCCAAAAAAAGCTAAATGTGAGCCATACCAAAACCCAAGACCGTTACTATAGCTCCTTCCCGAATTTCTAAATGACAGTGAACTTCCCCACCACGTCAGAGCAGCTAAAAATGGAAGAATAGAAGAAAATCGTAGCACTTGCTTCCCTTAGAGGCTTTCAATGATCCACCTCAATTTATTTGGCCTGGTGATAGGGCTGTCCTATCAGCAGGGTACAAATGTGGGTCCATTCAGACCTCTGAACAGCCTGTAATTTCATTCCACAAATTTCAACAATACAGTCCAAGAGTTGTAGATAAGAGAGTCAGTTATCACATAGCCTGTGTTTCCCATAGGCCATATATTGTTGCTGGGCTTTTTATATCATTAGGCTATAGGCTCCAAAAACCCTCCTGATTTGTTACTCCAAGTGACCTGAAGCAGTGGTTTTCAAAGTGTGGTCCCTGGACCAGCCACATCAGCATCACAGGAAGCTTGTTGGAAATACCAACTCCAAGTCCCCAGCCCAGACCAACAGAATCAGACTAGACCTCTAGTCAGTCATTGATGAAATTACAGACTCTTACAGATGGAAGGGTCTTTCAATGGCTTCTAGGCCAATTTCTGCTCAATGAAGTCTTTCATGATCACTCCTCAATGAGAGCTGTTCAGCCTTGTTGTCCTGGACAGCTTACCAGTTTTCTTTCTCCCTCTCCCTCTCTCTTTTTTTTTTGAAAGATTTTATTTATTTATTTGACAGAGAGAGAGACAGTGAGAGAGGGAACATAAGCAGGGAAGTGGGAGAGGGACAAGCAGGATTCCCACTGAGCAGGGTGCCCAATGTGGGGCTCGATGCAGGGCTCAACCCCAGGACCCTGGGACCATGACCTGAGCCGAAGGCAGATGCCCAACAGCTGAGCCACCCAGGTGCCCCACAGCTTACCATTTTTCAAGATTAGCTCCCATGTGTTCACATATCTAATTGTTATAACTCATACCTTGCATTGTTCTCAAATCTGTCCCCATTTCACTCTTCCCCAAGAACTAGTTCTGCTTCCTGAAGCCCCTCCAGATTAGCCTAATTTTTCTTCCTTGTGACAACCCTTTCATGTAATTGAAATTGAAATTACACTGCCCCTAAATATTCTCCTCTCTAGGCAAAATGTTCCTAGGTCCTGCACAGGTCCTTACATAACAGGGTTTCCAGATGAGTTCTCTGGTTGCCCTCACTGAATGCGAACAAGATGAGATGAGGAATCTCCTTGGCCCCTCGTAACAGGGACAGCCCAAGCTCAAGATGTGCTTTGACCTGTACAGAGGACAGGGACTGTTGTCTCCCCCTCCTGGATACCCCAGCCCACCATCAAGGCAACCCAGGTCTGCTTTGGTTACAATACATCACCGAGTGTGGGGCCAACTAAAGCCCCTGCTTTTTTCCATAAATACAATAGTTAAGTCAGGGAAAGGACTGTTTTTTGAGCTTGAGTGCAGAACTTTACATTTCTAATAATAAATTTATCTCATTAGTTGTGGTCTAGAACTTTTATTCATAGATTGTTGAATTTATTTTTGTGCGGTATAGAAAATGTGAAATTATGCACATTTATTTCCCTTTTAATCTCTGTTATTATGCTGTCCATATGTTTTATATCCTACTATTAATGTACAATGAGCATTTTGACTTGTAAGCTTTAAAAACATAATTTTTATTAGCTCGTCACATGAATTATAACACAATTTATTTAAATATTCCCCTTTGATATTAGCTTATTTCCAATTTCTTTTTGCTGTTATATGTAATGCTGCAATGAACATCATTGTACATAAATATAAATTGTTACCTAATTATTTTCTTAGCCTAGATTCCTAGAAGGAAAATTATTAGTGAAAGGGTAGAAACATTTCAAAGAAGACTTAGATGTATTTGTATTAATTGTATGCAATTTGTATAAATTTATACACAAATTGTGCACAATTTGTATAAACTGTTTCCAGAAAGGTTATAAATTTTTCTATTTCTACCGTAGTATATGATAGCCCATTTCACCAAACCCTTGGTTAATACACTTTGTTTTAAAATAAATCTTCATCAATTCAATAAGAAAAACATGGCACCTTGTTTTCATTTGTATTTTTTTTACTAAGCTGATTTTATATGTATATATTTACCAACATGTACTTAACCTTTTGTGAATGAATCTGTTTATGTCCTTTGCCCAGTTTTTCAAAAGGGATGTAAGTGTTTCTCTTACTGATTTCTCAGATCTCCTTATCTAACAGAAATATTAATCCTGTCATTGTAAGAAATATTTTCCAATTTGTGTTTGCGTTTTAAAATACCCTAATTTTTCTGTGTGTAAAAGTTTTATATTTTTATGCACTGAATCTCTTAATCTTTCCCTTTGTGTTTTCTTCTGTTACTTTTATGTTTAAAAAGTCCCTTCTAGGGGTGCCTGGGTGGCACAGCGGTTAAGCGTCTGCCTTCGGCTCAGGGCGTGATCCCGGCGTTATGGGATCGAGCCCCACATCAGGCTCCTCCGCTATGAGCCTGCTTCTTCCTCTCCCACTCCCCCTGCCTGTGTTCCCTCTCTCGCTGGCTGTCTCTATCTCTGTCGAATAAATAAATAAAATCTTTATTTAAAAAAAGTCCCTTCTAATTATGAGAGCAGTTAAATATTCATACCCCCCATTTTTTTGGTTATTTTTTAAACTTTTTAAAATAGTTTATTTAATTTGTTTTGGCTGAATATATAAGGTAGATAAGTAAAGTTATTTTTTCCCCCAAATACTTGATTCTCTACCACATTTAACTCACCCCTTCCCAGCAGACTTTATTGCTTCCTTTATCTTTTGTAGATTCTTAAGAGCCATATTTGCACCTAAATAAGACACACCCTAATTTCACTTTTTTGAGAAACATTTTAAGGTTCTTTATACCATAAATGAATTGGAGGTAATTTTAAACTGATTTTGTAAGGGAAAACAGATTTTGTTTTCTAGTATACAGTATGAGCTGCATTATAGATGCAACAGATGTGTTTTCTCTTTTGCTTTTGAACTGATGCAGTACTTTAGGGCTCTGGACTTCCACTTTGAAAATGGTGCTATTTCATGAAATTATTTTGGACACATTTCTTTTAAAAAATTTTATTCTATACACCAGCAAATATTACCAGAGTTTATTTTCTAGCTGTTTTGTTTCACTGCTCTACCTGTGGACTCCTTTACCTATACTATTCTATTTAATGCTAGTAATACATTTTCTTATATAGGAAAAGATCCTGTTCTCACTAGTGTTCTCTATATGTTTTTCTTGGTAAATTCTGCCTGATTATTGGTCCAGATAAACTCTAGAATTATTTTTGTCAAGTGCTCTCCTTCTTCCCACTCCCCCCGCCACTCTCCCCACTAAAACTATCCTGGGCTGTTGAGTGGAATTAAAGTTATGAATTAATTTGAAAAGTTCTGGCATCTCCACAATGTTCACTCTTCCCCTTTCCATTTATTCAAACTATGTTCTATGTCTTTCAGTTAAATCTGTCATATAGTCTCATGTATTTAATTTTGGATACTTAAAAAAGCTACTGATTTTTAAAGTATTTATGTCATATCCAGCCACATCCCTGTGTTTTTTATTGATCTTAACCATTTTTAGTTAGATTTTTCTAGGACTATAATCATATTGGTTGCAAATATGGACCATTTTATTTCTTCCTTTCTACTTCCCACTTTGTTGCATCCTCTAGACCATTTACAATGTTAGTTAGCAATGGTTCTAGCATACATCCCTTTCTTGTTCTTGATTTTAAAGAAAATGCCTCAAGGCTTTCATCACTAAATGTTTACTGTTGGTTTGAGATAGATACTATTTTTTTAATCATGTTATGTATCATTCTATTTCCAGTATATACTGAGTTTATTTAAAATGGATATTGGATTTTATTGCATGATGTGTTATTTTTTTAATTGATTCACTAGTATGATATATTAAAGTAACAACTTTCCCAATATCAAATACTTCTTGAGTTCATTGGATATATCCCACCTAATTATGAATCCACTGGATTCAATTTATTTTTCATTTGTGTACATATGTAAGATTGCTCTGATTTTTTTTTTCTCTGTGTGTGACAATCTTGTCAAGGTAACGCTACTTTTACTAAATATTTTTTTTTAAGGAGATGTAAATTTATTGACTACACTGGAAGAGAGCAGTGGGCAGGACAGCAGAGGAGAGGCTATCTGCCTATAAATTTTTAATTTTAATCCTTTTCTGTGTTTGGAACAAATGATCTAAAGTTGAAACTTTAATTTTCCATAAAGTTGCAATTGAGATTTTCTAATTTATTAGCATAGAACTATGAATAGCATCCATTCTCTTAACCTTAGAATCTCCTATATATATATTATGCTTCCTTATTATCTTCCTTTTTCTTTTTTATTTCTAAACTTTCCAGAGGTCACATAATATTTTATTTCATAGCAATAGCTCCTTGATTTTTTATTAAATCTACTTTTAGACTGCTTTCTAAATCATTAATTAATTTTATTTTTAGACTTTCTGTATCATTTGTCTTTAGTGAGTCTGTACAAGAATATGGTTGGGTTTTATTTTCTAATCTAAATTTGAGAGTTTGAGACTTTTAATAAGAACATTTAACCCACTTACATATTTTACCACAGTTGATATGTTTGACCTTACTTTTGCCATTTTGTTTTATGCTTCTGGATATTTTTGTGTATATTTATTTTCTCATTTTTTGTTTCATGGGCTATATTTTAGCCTCTTGGTGTTTTTGAAAGTAAAAAAAAAACAAACCTGATTTTTGACCTTTACACTTACAATATGCATATGCAAAAAAACTTCTATAACTTAAGTCCAAAACAAAACTCTATGTCATGGCTCCCCTCATTAGGACACGTATACTTAATATAATTTAAATACATGAGGGGCGCCTGGGTGGCACAGCGGTTAAGCGTTTGCCTTCGACTCAGGGCGTGATCCTGGTGTTATGGGATCGAGCCCCACATCAGGCTCCTCCGCTATGAGCCTGCTTTTTCCTCTCCCACTCCCCCTGCTTGTGTTCCCTCTCTCGCTGGCTGTCTATCTCTGTCAAATAAATAAATAAAATCTTTAATAAAAATAAATAAATAAATACATGTAATACCTGCTTTCTTCGAGCACTCGCTATTTCCTTGTCATCATTAATTTAGTCTTGTATTATATGCTCAGTTTCTTATCATACAATTGTTCCTCAAAATATAGTATTTTTAAGATTAATTCCAATTTCTATTTTGTAACCACAGTTAACAAAGTTGTTTTTATTAATAATATTAGCAAGATCAATAAAAACTAAATTTATTAGGCACTTGCTATGTCAGGAACTGCATCAAGCACTTTATCCACATTTTCTACTTAATTTATATAGAAATAACACTTTCTCAATGGGATTCACAGAGGTTAAATAACTCTGCATAGTCCCACAATTAGTAAGTGGCAGAGCTAGGATTCATTTGCTGGTCTCTCTGATCCTAGAGCCTATCCTCTTAATTATTATACCCTAGCTCTATTTAATTGGTTTCAAGTTCACCATTAGTCCAGTTTTACTATCCTCGAGTCCTTGATTTTGATTCATTTCAGTCACCTGAATATTAAGGATTAATTGATTCATTGTCTCTGGGGGAAGATATGAATGGTTTATTTTCTGAGGCCTGGCATATCTTAATATGTTTTACAATATTTTTCTATCTGAATTACATCTTATTTAACAATCCAGTTCCTTGGGGGCTATCAATAGGTAGATGTGTGGAATGCAGGCCAGGAATGTGCCTCGTAAGCCATCCAGTCCCACTGGTAAGAATTCCACTTGTTCTTTGATGTATGCTCTTGACTACTCCATAATTTATAATGTGATTGCCAATTTTAAACTTTTTGGTATGTTTATGGGTATTTTATTTGGAAGTTCTTAGGAAGCATGTCAAGCATGTTTGGTCTCCTGCCATGTTAAGTAAGAAGCCAGCACGGATCTTGTAAATATTTTTTTTCTACTTGTGGCATTAGTCATCTCTCCCAACTCTGCGTCTTCAACAAATGTGTTTCCTTTTTCCAGCTTCAGCGGCAGACATGTTGACTAGGCCTGGCCACCATGGCATTGTACTGGAGTCCCCTCTCCAGACTGAATCAATCTGTTAACCCACATTCTTTGATCAGAGTTGGCCAATCAATCACAAACTTATTTTCAACATTTTTTTTCCACAGAGAAATCATGATAGATATTCCAAATGCCTCATTGAAATCAGCACTATCTTAGGTATTGCTTTGATCTAAGCCTAGTAATCCCACAACTAAAGAAAAATCTAGTTAATGTAGTGTGTTCCTAAAATTACTGATTTCTTTCTAAAACACACATATGCTATCTTTTAGGGAATCTATTCTAAGAGTCTGTCAGGGAGTAATATCAAGTTCACTCTTCTAGGGCCTCTGGACTTTAGAAAATCAAAATGTTTGCCTTCTCTGGCCCCTGTATTCATTCCGTAATTTCACTGAGACCACTGTCAAAAACTCTAAGAAAATATCAGGAGGTCTTTCACTACTTAGGGTAAAATTGGTCAAGACAGATTTTAACCCTTTAATTCAGGTAGATGCTGTAAATGCAGGTGTTCAATTCCTGTGTAATTGTACTGCTGCAGTGCTTTGAGCCTACAAACCATTCTCTCTCTTCCTATTCTCCTTGCCCCCTGCAGGAGGCAAAACATGGGTCTCAGCATCCACCACAAGCCTCTGCTTGTTCTACTCTTGAGAAACATCTTCCCTTTCAGAGACTCATGGAATCACAAGACCACTCTCTGCACTTTCTGTAACATCTTTTCTTGACATCTATGGGCTGTGTTCTGTTTAATGGTTTCCCTTTTATAAGTAGGAACCCTAGGATGACTGGCTGCTCTCTTCCATGATGTCCCTACTCCAACCAGCTCTTCCTCTTTACTCAGAATTGAGTCTAGCGCGGTGGACCCATTGTCGCTCCCCTTCCTTTTTCAGAGCTGGAACTCCCAGTAATCCACGGCAAGAGTATATTTCAATGCTCTGCTTGCAGCTGAATGAGACTTCTAGCAGAAAACAAGACTATTTTGCTTCTGTACCTATTTTATGAATTGTCCTAAGAAATCATTATTCATATCTTTGTTTATACAGGCAGTCCGTGGTACATTTCCACAACATGACTTAAGTTCTTCCCTCTTTTGATCCTTGCTGAGTCTGCACTAGGCCGTCACACCCAGGTATGGGTTTATTTAACAGTGTGGGCCCCCTTGACACTCAGCATCTCTCTCAATCTCTTCCATAGGAGCTGCAGGTGTGTTCCTGCAGCAAGATGTGTTCTTTGATTGCTACCACCCAGTCTTGAGTCACAAACTAACTCTCAGAGATGCCTGCAAAAATTGCATTTTCCCTTCGGCATTAATCTTTCTGATCTAGTTACTTTACTCTTACACAGATTCATGTAGAGACCTTCGGAATCACAATGATTACAGAAGAACATGAGCTACTAAGAGGGGTGTCAGCCTTTACTCCGATCTCCCCTCTCATTGAGGTCTGAGGACTCACACCAGAAGCAGGAACCCTGGAGCTGGGACTAGGGCAGCTGACTGATGGGTTAGGGCTGCCTTTGGAGGAGGCGCAGAACTCTCCACACCAAGATAAGGAAGATGAGGATTCTCAGGCTGACAGAGAACTCCCAGGTTATCTGCCTCAGCCTCCCACATACACATCATATCTATTCTTTCACAGAGGAAAGGAAGGAGGGAAACAAAGACAATTCTGGAAAACAGGAAGATGGAGAGGGTGGGGAGAGGACCCTAATGTGGGGCATACAGTGGGTACTCTTAAAGTACCCCTCCACTGAGCACCCCAGCAGCCCAAGAAAGACCTCGCTGACAAGGAATGAGGAGGAGCCGAATAATACACATTTCTTCTGACAGCTCTAACCGGTTTTTATTAGTACGAGTTACTAAGTCATTAGGAATGGACTATGGCAGTAGTTGAGCCAGGTCAAAATAATGTGGGATTTATAAAAATAGAAGTATAAAAATGGCACGGGGAAGGGGGAAGAATAATTCTGTCTGGTGTTTTTCAAGATCTTCCCAGTGTATTATCAGATCAGCCAAGGTGGATTTCTAGAACTGGAAACCCTCCAAGGCAGCTTGTCTCCTGATCCTCACAGGAACTCCTGAGGATAGGTGATGCTATGAGCTAGCCAAGGAGAGGGCATGACAAGGGGCAAGAAGAGTCAGGGGTGGCTCCTAGAGTGAGGGTCATAACCCTCGGAGAGCTGAAATACGGTTATATGGGATCTCAAGAGTTCACTCCTGATAGAAAGAGACAGTTCATCTTAGGTGCCTGACACCTGCTCCCCCTGGGCCATTATCACATATGACTAACAGCATGTTACAGCCACTGGGAGGGTTTTGATGAAGACAACTTTTATGTGGAGGTTTCCTGAGGGTGAGAAACTGTCTCTTATCATCAGGTTTGCACCTGGGGAGGAGAAAGTCTCCTCTGTGTCTTCCTGGCAAAGCTGCCCTCGCCACTGGGCTCAGAGCCTGGGCCAGGTGATGTGATCACCTCTGAGCCACACCATCCCTCATCCTCCTCACGTTTTCCCTTTCTGCCTCGTCACATGGTCTGTGGCCACAGGAGATGGAGAAGGACCACACACCTGACAGAGCTCTCACAGGAAAAAAACGTTCTCATCCTGCCAAACTCTGCTTTCTCAACAACAATATTGAGCACCTACTGTATATTCCACATAAAAAGAATTCTAAAACCTGGTCTCTGTCTTCAAGAAGATTATAGTCCAGCTGGAAAGGATAGGTCCATACGTACATGTGCAAGCATGCCCTCACGTCTGCACACATGCATGCACATACATGCACACACCTAGTAAGAGAATATGGTGAGCCCTGAACTGTGTGGTCTTGACTGAGATAAACTCAGTAAAATGTCAAGGAATGGCTGGACTAGCTTAGATGGCTCCGTGGAAGAGAGAGGATGTCGATGGGCCATAAAAGTAGGCAGGCTTCAGAGGTGTAAAGGAGGGGGAAGGGAATGCCAAGTGGCCAGTCTGAATAAGCAAAGGACAAGAGCCCCACTCTAAGAGAGCACCCTTCAATCTCTGATGTGCACACTAAGATCACCTAAGCCTGCATCATGGCATGCAGACAGGCACATGCTTTATGACCAAGCACCGGCTATGACACTAAGATATGCCCCCAAGCCTGCAAGTGAGAGCAGGGGTATGCCATATTGATCTATATACCCCCAGAGCATAGCACTGTGTCTGGGCCAGATGGACACACATGCATACACACATGGAGCCACCATTTTTAACCACCTATAATGTGCTAGGTATTAAATAAGACACCTTCTAAATATGATATCTAATATTGAGGAATAGCCTGTGAGGTAGAGATTATTATTCTAATTTACAAATGAAGAAACTGAAAATCAAGAGGATAACTTGGCCAAGGTCATGAATAACCAGAGGCAGAGCTGGATGTCACACCCAGTCTGACTTTAAAACCTGTGTCTTTTTCAGCTTCATAAATGGAACAAAAAATAATAGTGGCTTTATTTTCCTCTCAAGTCTCTGTCTAAAAGGAGATGGGCTGGGATGACAGCTTCATGGTCATTGAGACCATGCTTTGCCATCATCAACGCTTTGCTTCCATTGTATAATCTAATGTGGCTGCTGGAATTCCAGGCATTGCAACTGCATTCCAGGAAACAGGAAAGAGGAAAGAAGGAAGAAAAGTGTCATCCCTCTCCTTTAAGGAGGCTTTATTAAATTACAGCATACTGTAGTTTAATTTATATCTCTCATTGGCCAGAAATTGCCACCAAGCCTTACAGGAGACTGGAAAATCTTTTTAGTCTAGGTAGCAATGTGTCCAGGTGAAAATTAAGGTTCAGTTACTAAGGAGGAAGGCTGGACTAGATGCTGGAGTAGACAACTAGTAATTTTTCTTATACCAAAACTTCATTTTTTTTTCAAGTACCAGGGTCTCCAGTACCTTAGAAGAATAGTTAATAATTGCCATTGGAGCTTTTTCTTTTCTTCTTCTTCTTTTTTCTTAATACCACTGCAGCCTGGAACTCAGCAAGGATAAAGCAAATAAGGCACTGAAATAATGATCACTCCCTGAAACATTGCTTTTCTTCCTATGAAAAGTGCTCTTTGATTTTGGCGCCACATTTAAAAACATACAAAATACCATTCCAAGGCCAAAGAACAGGATCTGTAGTTTGGTATGCTGCCTCCAAGTGAAAGAAACATGTGTCCATGGTCACATGCAGTGAGCAGCAGCCTCACACATGAGCCGAATTAACTGGGGACAGGCATGTTGGTATATTCTTCCTTATTCATCCCAACTCACCAATGCAAATTATGTAAAAAGAAAAAATCACCAAATTTGAACCATTGTATTCTGAAAGACTGCACTGGACCTAAGATTGTATTTCTTCAAGAGCTCTTCATGAGATCCAGTTCCTCAGATGGTCAGTGCAGACAGAAAGGAAGAGCTGGAAGGACTCCTCCATTTCCAGAGAAGGGCACCAGACCAGGAGAGGAAAAATGATCTGCTTATGAGTAAAAGGGATAGTCTCTTGACTCCCAGCCCCACTGGAGGAGGAGTGGGGCTTTCAGGGACTCCCCGGTCCTGGCTAACTCCACAAAGCTGCCACCTAAGACTCCAGGTCCTCCCAGTGAAGTCAGGACCAAAAGGTGGGATGAGCATTTCCTCCAGCAGCTTCATGTCCATGAAGAGAGGCACCAAGGTTTCCGAGAGTGGCGGGGCAGCCTCGAACCACATAGGGCCCATTGCAAGGGACCCAGTAGGAACACTGGGCAGAGCCACCTGGGCGACTGTGGTCTGGGCTCTGGAAAGGCTCGTGGGTGGTGAAAGACCTTGCTGGATGCTGAAGGGGGAAAGAGGAATTTGGGGAGGTGTTTTCTCTTTCTCCATATACCAGTCCTTGGTTCTCAATGACTCTCTTAATTCTCCTCTGGGAGAATTTGTTAAAAACAGGCTCCTGGACTTGCCGCCCAGATATTCTAAACCAAGGAATCTAGGTGGGACCCAGAAAACTGCATCTTGAACACGTACTCAGACATGCTGCTGCTGCTGTCCAAGTGCTGATCAGAGCACCAGTGACTGGGAGCCTCTGAGCTAGACGCTTCACCACCTGTACCACCCAGCGTCGGGCTCACTGTCTTTTCTTCTCTGGGGGTGATGGGAAGCCAGCTAATTGCCAGCCTCCATATCCGAACCCTTCACAAACTTGAAGCCTGCTACTAGGTCACCTGTCAGCCTACTCTTCTCCCAGTTAAGTCACGCCCTGCCTCTCACCTCTCTGCTGTGGTCCCACTTCCCAGCCCATCAATCATTTCCACGCTCTCCTCTAAATGCTCTCCAAGCTCCCTCCAGTCCTCTTGAGCTGTCTTTGTTCCCAGTTCTTCCCTTGAACAGTTTGTGTCTTGTGAGATTAAGAAAAAAAAAATCCCTGCTCCAAAAGAACTCGAAGGCTATTTTGACAGGATTAATTTAAGAAACCTCCCTGTAGCATCCCAGCACTCCAGAAAGAGGCAGGTTGCATAAGAAAGTCTAAGGAAGGGACTACAAGGAAGACTCCATGGCAACACACCCCAAAAGTTTTCTGGATGCTTGCTAAAGAGACAAGGTGAGTCTATGGGCCTGAGGGCCTACTTGAAGGCCCATCCGAACATTGGGAAGGACTGCTTAGCTTCGCCATTGATCTTGGTGATGGAACTTGGCGGGCCGGGACTCATCAACGGAGAAGGGTGGAAAACAGAATGGAATGTGGGAGCCAGAGTTGAGGTAAGGGGTGGGTCATTGGCAGCCCTGGTGCCAATGACAGCTGGTCATCATAAGCACAAATCCACTTTGGAGAAGATTTTTAAGGGATACAGAACCTTCTTGAGGCTATAATATGGAAGATGAAATAGCCAAGAGGAAGGAGGAAGAAGGCAAGCAAGACTGAGAGTAGGATGCAAGGAGGAACAGAGTTCAGGGGTTGACACAGCAAGAAGGCAGGGGGACGACAGCAGGGGCAAGAGGGGTGGCAGAAGGGCAGGGGAAATTCAGAATCTCCCTCTGCAGCCTCCAGGGGCCTAGAACAATTACCCCACCACCCAGGAAGGAAAGTGGCACTTTGCTGAGGAAGTTAGAAAGTAGGCATTGGGTTCTAACTATTTCCCAAGAGGTGATCTCACAGAATGGCCGCGGGTGAGCATCCCACTCTCCCACCCACAGACCACCCACTTTGTGGTTAACCTGGACTGTGCAGCTTCCAGAAAGCTGAGTGCACTTAGTAGCTCATAATTTAGCACTTCTCTCTTTTCAAATCCTTTCTTATATGCTGTTTTGGTCTTCCCAGTGAAATTAGCATTTATTAGTTGTAAATTCCTAAGACTATGAGCACTGAGTTTGGAGACCACAGTTAATTCCTGGTACTGCTACTTATTAGGTGTGTCTCCAAGGAAGTCTGTAGCTCTTAGCCTCAATCTCTTGGCCAATAAATGGAAAGGGTTGTAATGAGATTTAAAAGAGATGATATAATTACATGCCAAGACACGTTAGTGGAATATGAATGCCTATATCTCCTTCTGCACTGGGTTTACTGAAGATGAGAAAGAGACAGAAAGAGAGACAGAGAGGGAGGGGTACCACTTCCCCTGAGTCAGCATCGATGAGCAGATGGGTAGGAAAATGGGTAGGAGAATGGGTAGGAGAATTCTCCCTTCTGGAGAATGGCAGCTCATTCCTTCTCCATCCTATGATGAAGCCAGGCATGCTCTGTGGGGAGCCTCTCTGGGGCCCCTCCACTGCTGACGAGGTGAGGAATCCCCGCAACCACTCCTCATATGGCGTGAATATGCTGGCTATGGACATCATGGATGCGACTATAATAAATTACCGAGGGAAAATGTGTTTTATTTTGTTGTTCCCCCCTTTTTTAGGGGCGGAAGACAAACACACTGAGGTCTTTCTTCTCCCTTTGGTTCAATCCCAAACTCTGGCCCAATAGCTAATTTTGTTTGTTAGTCTCTTTGTTCACTAATTAGTAATTACGAACAGCTGGAGAGGGGATTACTCACCTTGAGAAGAAGGAATTGTGTACTCAAAAGAGATGTCACTTAGGGAGAAAAGAAGAACCAAGATACAGACGAACCACACTAAACATGCCCGAAATTAGACACATCTTTAAGAGGGCCAAGAAAAGAAAATGAGCTTTATTTGCCTCCCGTATGGCCAACAAGCCGCCCCCTGGTTTCTGGGTAGTTCCACTCTCTAGTATCTACTTTCATCAGGAAACAGAAATACCAGCTGCCTCAAAGCAAGGTAATTCTCTTGTAATTTTAGATCTGCTTGAAACCAGGGAGTATATAGCTGGGGAACAGCAGGTTATTCTGGGTGGAACAGAAAATTTAATCTTGAAGAAAAAGAAACCTCCAATTCTAATCTTGTCCATCTTTGGTTCTAGTCAGTGAGTGAGAGCCCAGAGATCACTGTGTATATTCCAAAAATGGCTTAAAAACACCCAGGCAAAACAGTCTAATGTTTTTAAGACCCCATGAAGAGGATGGAAGGATTGGTAGATGCTGCAGTCCTGAGAAGTGGAGAGAAAGGATGAAGTGGTGTTCTGGAGTGGACTAGGCATGGACTCTGGGTCTGGAACCAGGCTCTACCACATGCTAACTGTGTGACCCTGGGCAAGCAATGCAATCTCTCTGAGCCTCAGTGGCCTCATCCTCTGGTATGGGAATGCGGATACAGAAGACCGAAGCAATGCACATAGAATGCTTAGTATATTTTGGGTCAGACACCAAGATGACCAAGTCCAGCTCCTGCCTCAAAGCAGGTAAGAATTTATTCTTCCCATCTACAAGTGAGGGAACTATGCCCACAGATCAAGGTCAGACTGTCAGTACTGGTGTAGAAGAGGTACAAGCATCTTCTTTGTGGGCTACAATGCAAGAACGCTGCTCTGCTCCTCACCAGACCGTCCTGCACTTCTCCCACACCTACTACAAAACAGAGCTGGGGCTCTGGTAGTTCTTAGCTCCATCTGTTTTGGGGTGATGAGAAGGTCACACTTATTGTATCCCTGAGATGCATGATAAATGAGGAGTCAAGGTGACTTACTGACACAGTTGATGAACCTTTAAAATGTTCACAGTCATCCCTAAGCTCTTGTGTTCAACTTCTGGGGCCCAGGCTAGCCTACTGGCGTGGGCTTGACCAGGACCTTCTTCACTTGGATTGTAAAGCAAAGGAAAGATTGCACTACCGCACAGGGTAATTGGTGCATTTGCCTACTGATTGGCGGGTAGCTTAGGTTCAATTCAATTTGATTCAATTTAACTAAATGAATTCAATTCAGTGCATTTATTGAGTGTCCAGCTAAATGCAAAGGATTGCCTTGGTTCCTGAGGGGTGGGGGCAGGGAGGAGTGGGCTGGAGCATGATACTGGCTGCAGCATCTTGCCCTCAAGAAGCTCACAGGTAGGAGCTGGACAGACACGGGGACACGTCAGCTGGCATGAGTGATGTACTGGGCCAGTAATTCTTTGTGTAGGACCTGTCCTGTGTATTGGAGAATGTGCAGCAGCATCCCTGGTCTCTACCTACTAGATGCCAGTAGAACCTATCTCTAGCTTGAACAACCAAAAATGTCTCTAGACGTTGCTGAATGTCCCCTGGGGGGCAAATGGCCCCTGTTGTGAGCATTGCAGTAACAGGAGTTCTGTAAAAGAGGCATGAACTCAGTGTCATGTGGGCAAAGAGGCAGGTGACTCATTCTAACCAGGACAGGCTTCATCAACAAAGTGACATTTGGGCTGGGCCTAAGAAAGTGAGTAGGGTTTTGACAAGTACCATTTCTATCTTAAAAAGGGAAAAATAAAGCGGCAGGAAATTCTAGTACTCTTTGTTAAGGGACTTAGCATCACCTGCAGACTACAAAGAGCTTCTCAAAATATTTAAGTTAGTGCAGCACCCCCTGATCAGAATGGGCCTGAAGAACAGGGCAGAAGCAGAGTCCGGCACCAATTCAGCTGTGAGTTGTTGAAGTGTGGGATGGTGAGAATATCCTAGAAGGGGCACAGGGCCTTTGCGGGGCTCAGAGCCACTCAAGTTTTTCAGTCCTTTAATGACTGATGTGGGAAGGTGGCACATATCGGCTGAATGCAGCCTGTTTCTCCTGCTCTGGAAGAGAACAGATCCCAAAGCTTAATCCATTCTTGGTCTTAAAGGAAGGCTCAAAACTGTTTTGGCCTGACAATGGTGAAAAACTCTTTTCCAATTCAAGAGTTAATGCTGATGGGTATCTGACAGAAGGTACATACAGTAAATATTGTTGGGGAGGGGGTAAGGGTTTGCTTACCCAACAAAGCTGGGCTTGCTGCTGTAGGCTTAATATCCACCTTGCAGGATGTTATGGTTCCTTGCAGGTCCTCCCCAAGCTCCCCCCGCTAAAACCCTGAGCATTTGGCTTCGTTTCTCCAGGGTTCTTTAGCTTGTCTACTGCGCAAACCTGGATTATGTACAGTTGCTCACCAAAACAGTAGCCAAGGCTGGAGCAAACCCACCAGCTCTGAGAAGAATATTTGAGTTGAACCTGAAATGGGGAGAGTAGACTAGGGAACTGAGAATGAACCAGAACTCACGGCCAGTCTCGCCATGTTTGGAGAAAGCACAAGTGGGTGTTAGGAGCAGCTGAAGTTCAGCACTCTCTTGCCATGCTCAGAAAAATTAAATCTTAACCCACCCTGTGGGCAGAAGTACCTTGGCTCTTTCTGCCAGGCAGATCCCATTTCTGGTCTTTTCCACGTGACAGGCCACTGGACCAGCCAGTAGAGGGCCATCCCTGTGGCCCAAGCAGAACGTACACAGCCAGGGAGATATTTCCTCCCTCTTGGTCCCTGGTTCTCAAAGATGGGATTCAGTTTCACTGCTGATGACATTCTCAGTCCCTTTTAAAAACAATTTCCCACCCTACCAGTGTTTCTGTAATGACCGCACACCGTGGCAGTGTTCCTGGCTAGCCACTTTGCTTGCTCGTCTAAAGGAAGATTTGGCTTATTGGAACTCCAAGCAGGTGGCTGGAGAATGATCCAGAGACACTGGAAGAAACACAAAGCTGTTTGCTTGGCCTTGTGCTCTCCATTCCCTGCTTTGCACTGGCTTCTGCAACAGGCGTGGGCAAGGGGGGCAGGGGTCTGAGGCTGCTGAAGTCCTAATAGGGGATGCCGGGGGAGGGGAGGCCTGGCAGCTTGACCGTGGCAGAGCTGAGTCAGAAGGTGGGGTGTGCACAGGTTTAGGAGTTCCTGGAGGACAGAGTCCATCCATTTCTTCCTAGCCACTCCCCACCCCCACTGCATTTCGGAAGCAAACCCCCAGTTCCATCATTTTCACCTGGCTACTGGACCACTGCAAGGGCTGCCTGATGAAAGTCTGTCTCCAGATTTTCTCCCCTCTCATCCTGGGAGCACAGCTGCCAGATTAAACAGTCAAAAACAAAACTAGCACTGTTTTCTATCACCCCTCCATCCACACTCAAAAAGACCCTGCTGCCTACAGTGTGATACTGAGATGCCTAACTGACATTCCAGAGCTGGAAGGTGCATCTCCCTCACCATTCTGGCCTTGCTCCCCCTGCTGCTCTCCACACAGCTCTGCTCCAGCCAGGCGGATCTAATCATAATCCCCAAGACAGGCCCTGTCCATCCCCAGCCCTGAGCCTGTGCCACAGCACCCACCCAGAGCATCATCCCCTTCAAATCCTGTCCTTGGGTGAGCTGTGGTTCACACTCCACTTCCTCCAGGAAGCCCTCCGGACCAGAGTGTGTTCCCTGGCCTCCAGCACCTCTGGAGGGCATGTGGCACAGCCAAGGCCCCGTGGTCCTACTGCCTCCTCCATGGGACACTTTGGGCTTTGACTCGCTGAGCAGACCCTCGCAGTCCTCTCCCTCTCCAGCTCCTACCCTCATGAGCCCTGCTTGGGTGAACTCCAGAGCTCCTGGGGGCTGAAGAGAGTGCTTGAGCCAGGAAAGTAATCCAGGGCAGCCTGCAGGTAGGGCGTATAAGAACAGAGCCAAGAAGACATAGATCCTCACCCTGCCGCAAGGCACCATGGACTTCAGAATTTTCTGAAACCAAGGGGGCCCATACTAAGCCGAGTCAGGCCTGAGGAGACTTGTGGGCAGGGCTGGATACAGTTCACCATCTCTCCCTCTGGAGATCCCATCCATATGCCAGGATTCCGTGTGATGTCACCTTTGCTCACACAACACCCTTCAGCATCCCAGCCTGAGGAATCTGGTCCTCCTCTGAACTCCCACTCGCCTGCTTCACCTTGATGCAAATTCGACAGGTGACCTCCTGGCAGCACCCAGCACGCTGCCTTGCACCCAGTTGGAGCTTCACCCTTTCCTCCACAATAACCATCTGTCAAGCCCTTATGTGCACGCTTTGGAGTCAAAAGGCATTTGTCTTGCAGAGTCTCATTGGACCCTCATCATTGCTCTGAGAAAGCAGGAACTTCACTATCCAGTTTTCTAGATTGGCAACACTGAGGTTCAGAGGCTAACTGCCTTTTCAGAGTCCATATCACCACCAAGAGGTAGGTCAGGGATTGTCCTGAACTCGGTTGCTGTCCCAAACACTCAAACACATAATCTCTTTCTTCCAACAAATAGTGTCGTGCCAAGCTTCCCCCTCCAAGACTGGGACTAAGGCTGCTACTGGCAAAGATGGGGGAGCAACAAGACAGGGACTTCACCTGGCACGTCTTGCAAAGGTCTTCACACCCTACCACTTTTTAGCAACTCTTCCTGCAACCCACACACATCAAATGCAGGCAGCTTGTTTTGTATGATTGATGAAGACTTTTTTTTTTTAACGTAATAATTTAATTACAGGGGAACTGTATTCCCAGAGGGACTGTCAATTGAGGTCTCACCATATAGACCTTCTGACAATCTCAGGCCACCTAGAAGACCTCATTAGCCAAGCAGGAAAGGGGGAGAAGAAAATGGCAGGTTCCATGGGGGAGCATTTTCAGCAGGGGGTCTCTTGCCAAAGGCACATAACGTGGGTTCTGAGACATTAGGTGAGCATCTAATCTGATGATGCCCCACACTGCCCATCTTCTTACCAAGCTGCTTCAGAGCAAACTAGAAGCACAGGAGCCGGATGCTGTGACTCTGGAGACAGAGGCAGTTGTGCTGCATTTGGGGTAAAAGCCAGGCATTTCAGCTAACACAGTTCTAAGTCAGGCCCCACTGGGCAGGGTCGCTTACTCAGGCCTCCTGTGCTGAGTGGACAGAAACCTGATAAAACAGAACTCCTACTACTGTTCTCAGACCTTTGTGGAGCCTGGGGATCATCTCCTTCTTGCTCCAGTTTCCCTGCTGGATAATTTCCGGGCCCAGGGTATGTGGGAGAGGTGGTGGGTGTGGATCTGGGGGTAGGGGCGGGGAAATGGACACTCCAGGGGAACACAGAACTGCAGATCCTACAGCAAGAAAACATGTTCTCTTGAAACCAAGCCAAGACAGAGACGCTTGTGATGTTTTCCATTCTGTAGTGCTGGAGACACCAAATCATATGAGATGATCACATAGAAAAGCTCTTGAGGAAGGATAAATGGGAAAGGAGGCATTATAATCAACCGGTCTCTCCACGACTGGCCTCCCAACCTTACATTCACTCAATCCTTGCAAAAGTCATCACTCTTCAGGCTGCATTAGCCACCTTGAGGAGAGGAGGAACCAAGAAGGCAGGACAGGGCCCACGAAGTGAGCGGCTCACTAGCACAACTCCAACTCCTGACACACAACCAGGGAACCAAACCATCTCTCAGCTGCGAAATGTCTGGGAGGACCCCTAGCTTGTTGACTCTGGGCCCCCCAGACCCAGCACTCAACAGAGGCAAGATGGATGAAGGTGAATTCTCTTTAGCTGATGGCTGTCAGAGGCAGAACTAGAGCAGTGACTCTCAGTCAGGGGCAATTTCGTCCCCCTTCCCCCTGGGGATATTGGGCAGTGTCTGGACACATCCTGGTTGTCACAACTGGGGAGGAGGACTTCTCCTGGCATCTGGTAGGTAGAGGCCAGGAACACTGCTAACCATCTTTCAGTGCACAGGACAGCTCCTGACAGCAAAGAATTCTCTGTCCCAAAACAGAGGCCAAGACTGAAAACCCTGAGTTAGAGTGTCTGATAGTTCCTTCAGCAGTAGCTGAAGGGCCCTGAGGGAGCAGACCAGAGGGCCTGCGGGAGCCACTGTGAGGAGGCAGCCTTTGGCTTGAGGTTATGAACAAGAGCATTCCAACAATTCGACAGGTATTTGGGGGAGCCTTCATCATCCATGGATGATCTGACAGGTCCTGCCAGGAAGACCACAGGGGGATGCCCGAGTTGGGTGGGAGAGTGAACTGGGTGACCTCTACAGTCCTTTCCAACTCAAGAGATGCTAGTGCCCAATGATTAGAAGGCTAGGGGGCCAGGCAAGGGTGGCCGGCTGGGGCAGGGGTACGTAGTGACCAGGACAGAGCTCAGCTCTCATTCAGTGGAGAGGGGCTGGAGAAGGGTAGGGAGGACTTACGGTTCAGGCCAACAACTGAGCCTGCAGGGAGTGAATGTTACCCATTCAACAAGCCATCAAGGCATTTGGGCTAATCGGTTCACTGACATAACGGGCCACCCAACCTAGGGCACTTCCTTTTCTATCTCCTGTCAATGGGCATATTCTGCCCCATTCTCCCCCTTTGATCTTTCTTTTTCTGTTACTTGAAAGGCAGTATGGTGTAGTGGTCAAGGGCACAAACTCTAGAGTCACATTGCCAGGGTTCAAATCCCACCTCTGCCACCAACGACGCATGTGACTTTGGGCAAATTACAGGACCTCCCTAGTGCCTCAACTTCCTCATCTGGAAAATAGGGTAATGATAGTGTCCTACTGCCTACATTGACTCTGAAATAAACTGACCAGCACAGTGGCTGGCATGTGATGGCCATTCCATCAGGGTTGATTAGTATTAATACTGTCACAACCTAACCCTCTCAGGAAGGTCTGGTCCTGGGCTTTTCTCAGTGGTGGGTCCTTGCCTTGGTGGAGCTAGGTGGGTCCCTGGTCTTACTCTGGTGTGGTGAGAAAAGGCATACGCAGCAAGAAGGAATTCCACAGAAGCCACCAAAACAAGCATGTCACAAGAAGGAAAGGGTCACTTCACTAGAGTTTTCCAGACGAGCCAGTGAGTGAACAAACAGGGTTCCCAAGGTGAACATCGTAGCTAGAGAGCCCAAAAGGAATTCTGAAACCTTTCATGAGCCCTGGGGCCACTCCTTTCACCTTGCTCCATTTCTTTCTCTGACCTTCTCAGCAACCACTACATCTTTATACCTTGATTCATGGGAAATTGCTCTTCTTTCCTCCCCGAGACTGAGCCAATAGCCAATTTGCAAATTCCTGGTCAGACTGTGGTATTTCTGGAGCATCTACTATATGCGGGGCCCTTTTCGGAGGACCTTGTGCCAAGCCCGGTGCGTACACAATCTTACCCCCATTCTATGGAGGAGGAGACGGAGGCTCGGAAGCTGAAATAGCTCAAGTCTTTCTAAAGCAGCAGAGAAGCAGAGATGGGATTTAAAGCCAGAGCTGTGTGAGTCCAGAGCTCTTTCCATTCGTCTATAGCAAATCCCTCCGGAGTCCATGACCATGCCGTGCACAGGGCTAACATCTCAGTGAGGATGAAGGCAGGGAAGGCGTGTGGGACCGCTTTCTCTGCTTGCATGGTGTGTCCCTACTAAAGATGCCCCTGGCCTGGCAGAGTCAAACATTTGTCTGTAAAACATTTATCCCATGTGAACCCTTTCATTTTCCCCTTCACCTTAAAAAAAGATGATTCTAATTAAGAAAGTCCTGGAGAATCTCCCTGATATTCTGTTGGGATTTCCTATATGGTTAAAACCCAGCCCGAATTGCTTCCTTACCCCAAAGCTGCTAAGGCCACTTTCCAAACCAAGTCTCAGCTCCACATTTGGTGCCATCTCAGTCTGAAGGGGGCTTTCACTTCCCACCCTAGACGTGTTTTCACAATCCACGGGAACGCATTAGGGCGAACCAATCCTGCAACCTACAGCCTAGGCTGCTGCTCAATGGCTGTGTGACCTCAAGCAGGTCATGATCCTGTCTTTGGGCCTCAGTTTCCCCATCTATCAAATGAGGGGACTGGGTAAGGCCCTGCAGTTCTTTCGGGGGCCATGATTCTTCAATTCAGCAAGGGTCTGGAGCAGCCATCCTCTTCACTGTTCTGGGCTAACTGAACTCCAAAGTATAATCCTCTCAGAGCATGTCCATTAGAAAGGCATTTAGGGATTGCGTGGACTTCAAAAGAGAGCTTTTCCGGCTGGCATGTGAATGCTGACATTACCCACTCACATCCATCCATGTCCCCATCCTTCCTCTGGGAAGTCCAGGAGAGAAGCAAGCTCAGGAGTGATTTCCCACTGTCCCCTGGTTCCTGAGAAAGAAACCTTTCCCCCGAGACATTCCCGCTCCTTCTCCAGGGCGCCCCACGTTCTGGGTCCCTCCGGGAGAGATCTTAAAGTGTGGCAGGCAGACGGAAGTGCGAGTTTATATTCAGCATGCCAAACATTCTCAGGATGACTTCTAAACATAACCAGGCCTTAATATAGTGCCTCTTCTTGTGCCGACTACTCGCCTGAAATCCTTGCCCACCCGGCTTGTGAGCCCCGTTCCCTCAGGGAGACTATTTGTAGCCAGGCACCAGGTGCTGCGGCTCAGTGAGAAGACACCAGCAACGCCAACAGGAGAGGGGGCTCTGAAGTATTCCAATCACCTCCACGTTGGGCTTGTCTGACTAAGTGGCTGAGAAGCTGCGTGACTCAGCATGGGCTGGAAACCACTGGAAGTCCCCCCAAGGCTGGGTCTGAAGGTCTAGCTCCTTCTGGCCAGGAAGGGGAGCTGTCTGCCCTTGCCCTGAGGAGGGACATGGGTCTGCAGACCCATAATTCAGTGGGCGGGCAGCAGGTCCAGGAGGTCAGGACTGGCCTGGGCCTCCCCTGGGCTGCCCAGGCCCCTCTCCGTCCCTGGGAGCATCCGTCGGGAATGGTCCCAGTGCGGACAGCTACGGGAATGGTCCCACCGCTCCCCCACTTCCACTGCCGGCAAGGAGGGGCTCCTTCACAGCTCAGAGTGGGTCTTCGGCCCAACTACCTCGCTGCTTTTTCTAGGGCAAGCTTCTTTCCCTGAGACCTCACAAGAGTTCCCAGCTGGCACGGACTCTCTCAGTATGTTCCAAGGGCTGTTCCCAATGGCTCTGTGAGAACAGCCCCAGGGTAGAAATTCTCACTCCCAGCCCCTCCTCTGGATTCGGGTCTAAAGGCGGAGACGTCCCTCCTGCACACACATAGTCTCCTAGAGCAGGAGGGAAGCAGGGAGGGTGGCATCAGGGTCTGAGCCCTGTTTTCAAGGTCAGAAGGGCCTGAGGGAACTTGTCCTTCTGGAGAAGCTGCCCAGGGACATCTGTGGGCACCGCCAGCCCAGTGTCCACAGCTCAGGCTGGAATGAGGCAGAGAGAGAAGGCTTGAGTGGGACACAGGGGTCCAGATCCCAGAAGACTAATCTACCCAGGAATCCCAAAGGCAGGAGCTATGAGCTTGGCCTTTATGGCTCCTGGGTTCCTGTCCCCTGAGATTCTGTGAGCCCTGGAGCTGCACTCCTGCTGACCAGGGTGGAGGAAGCCCTGCACACCCCGAGTGTGGGTGTCAGGCCCAGAGCCTGCTACTGTGTTTGATTCTGTGCTGTCTGCACTCAGGACCTCTGTTAAAGCTTTTTACTAAACCCACAAGAAAATATGTAAGGCCTGGCTTCCTTCCTTCCTTCCTTCCCCCATCTACCTCCAGAAAGTAGATGCTTACGCAGCTGGCAGATGCTTTGCAGAGTTGTCCTCAGAAGGAAATGAAATCATGAATGCTGTGAATGGGCCTTGCCCATAGCACCCAGATGTTTGCGGAAGTGCAAATGACAATAGAATGATCTGGAAGATAGGCAGCCATGGGTGCTGGTAAATCTCAGTCCTCTCCTCACCGATACATGAGGGAGAAGTGTGGAGTGTGGGGGGAGACAGAGAAGAGAGCACCCATTCCTTCATCTGGATGCTAACTGCACATGCATGGCAGGCTCATAGACCCCTAGAGACAGGACATGGGCTGAGGCATGGTCTCTGCCCTGGAAGAACTTAGGGGAGTGAAGAATTACAAGGCAGGAGACGGACTAAAATAGGGTAGTTGCCATGCAAGGAGGGGGGCCTAGCATTCCAAGAAGAGAGGTGGCTGGGCAAAAATCCAGATTTCAGATGATTCAAATCACGGGGCACGCCCAGAAGAGCCTTTTAGAGGAATGAGAAACCAGAAGATTGTCACATATACACTGCTTTGTGTATATTTATGGATCTACCTGTATATTCTTATCATGCAGTGGATACAAAGACTTATTACATTTATTAGAAATAAGCAACATGTTGATTTCTCAATGCTACCTTGTAAGACTTGCCTGTCACCCCTGCTGAGACCCAGAGAACCTACACTTTGGCACATGGGCAGACTAAGGGAGTCAGCCTCAGGCCTGGGAGGTGCTCCCGGGGTGTATCCTGAAGCAGGTACTGAGAAGTGAAGGGGACGTTCAGAGAAAGTGGGCAAGTACTGGCCTGAGCCACAGCCACGTGGACACAGTGTCAACATCTATCTCTTCCTAGGGTCACAAATTTTAAAAATAGCAAGCCCATTGTCCCAAAGCACTGGAACAATGGACACATTTCCTCTAGAACCTGGGCAACAGGAGTCTGTCCCTGCCGAGGGAGGGGGTAGAGCATGTCTGCACACGCATGCACAAGCAGACATGCACATGTGTGTGCACCATGCTACGGCCCAGGCTTCCACACTCCACCCACAGACGAGCCACGGCCATGGGCTCACCAAGAGCAAGGTCTCTGGGAAGGTTTCCAGAGAGACTAGGGGGCTCCCAAAGACCCCAGAGGGCCTGCAGTGGTTCTGGATGGAAACAGGCAGGCCATACATCGTAAAAGCTCCTTTGAGCCTGAGCACTACCACATGGCCCCAGTTTCTTCACACACTTAGCTAGTCTCAGAGGCGACTCATGGGGTTTCCTGTGCTGGGCAGGGCCCGGGGATGGGGCGGGGGGGGTGTCAGTTTCTCCTTTCCTTCCTTCAAGTCCTGGATGTTGGAATTTGGCAGGGAAGAAAGAAGAAAGGGGAACTCCATGAAGGTTCCTAGGCCTAAACATCATCCCTTCCTCCTTTTTAGGACCTCAGTGAGAGACCACACTATGACCCAACCCATCCAGCCACCTCCATGCCGTGGTTCTAAAATGAATGATTTCAGGTGGCCAGCTGAGACCGACCTCCAGAAAGAGTAGACGCAACTTGCATAAAGAGACAGAAATCACCTTGTAATTAAGAACACAGTCTTCAAAATTAAGGAGAGGGCTTCAAAACCAGCTCTGCTACTTTCCAGCTGTGGGATCTTGGGGAAGGTACTTAATGACTCTGTGTCTCAGTTTCAATATCCGTGAAATGGCAATATTAACAGAATCTAACCCCTAGAATCATTTGTGAAGGTTACCCAAGCTAATATATGTAATAAAGTACTTAGAGTTTAACCAAGTATTTAAATCATAAAAATACTTCAGAACTAGTTAATGGCTACTGCCCTAAGCAACCCGCCTAAATCCGCCACCCCAGCCCTTCCTTGGGGCCCCCAGACCTTCCCATGCTGCAGCTACCAAGGAGTTATCAGCCAGTATGCAGGTGGAAGGAGGAGACAGGGCAGTGTCTGATTCTGGGCTGGCACCGGTGCCCGGCTTGGCTCCCTAATTAGACGCCACCCCTGCTCCACAGATCCCTGCAAAGTCCTCCTTGGCCTCTGCACCCTTTGCAAGTACTTTCAATACCCTCCCACCCCCTTGGCACTCTCGGGGAGAACCAAGCCTTCCAGTGACCTTCAGCCATTTCTACAATCCACTGATGAGAAGGGCACCTGCTTGCCTTTCTCCTGGCTTGCAGAAGGCGATTCTTCTCCAGATTGTTCAAACCCAGAGATGCAGGGTTCAGGGCTACAGAGCTTGACCTTGTGTGATACTCTGCTTTGATTCTAGATGTTTGGGAAAAGCTGGACTCAATGTCCACTTCTGTGAAGCTAGGCAAAACCCCAAGCCCAGTCTCTTAGGACTGCAGCACCAGCTTGTCAAAGTAAACATGTCTTAAAGAAACAGGAGTTCATCCAGGTAGTCCCACATCACTGCACACCATCGACCCTGCCCTGGCTTGTCATGCCTGTCTTGACTGATGTTGGGGCAGGTAGAAGGTAAGACATGAAAGTCAGAAGACATGAGTTCGAATCTCAACCCCGCTGCTTATTAACTGTGGGGCACAAGGCAAGTCCCTGGCACCCTTAGCTCCTTGTCTGTGTTCCCTCTGGGAGCTTGGGTGCTGAAGGGGAGGTAAAAGACCAGCCAAGGGGTCAGGCACCCAGCTGGCATTCAAAAAACATTAAGGGAGGAGGTTTGAACTATGCATATTCCTATGTGTCTGGTGTATGATAAGCACTCAAGGAAGATGAACATAAATATTAAAAGGGAGTTGCTTGGTCCTTGGACCTGTAACATAAAACACCCTAAAAAGAAAGGAGAGGGAGAGAGACTCAGACAAGGGCCTGAGGCATGTTCCTACTCCCATGGGGGCAAAAGAATCTTCCCAAAGACATGTGAAAAAGCACATGTGTGAAACACTTGCATACCCAGAAGAGGCATGTAGCAAAGAATGTCTTGTCTTTGCTGCATCATCCTATTTAGAACAGGCGATTTTCAACTTACTCTGTAAACTTCCCTTACCTGGGATCTTCACAGGCAAATTCCCTAATAACAGGTAGAAATCAGCCTTAAAAGCAGGGCTTGGGAGATTTCAAGACGCTATTGGGAAAAAAACGATATCCCGATTTCAAGAGATTCCAGACTGCCTAAAAGATGTCTTTAACAACCTAATTTCATTTTCAAGGCAGGTTGCTCCTTAAATTTACTGCCTGAGGGCACCAAAGATTTTCAAACAATCACTGTCAGATTGCCCTGAGAGCACAGGGAAGGCAACACCGTTTTCCCATACAGGAGCCAAACTGATCATTATATTAGGCAGGGGACAAAACACTGTTATGTTCGAAGAGTAATTTATTTTTGGTCAAAGAAAACTGCCCCTTGTTTGGTCTGTGTGTGTACCTCTGGCCAGCATCCTTTTCCAGTTTGCTGTTCTCCTGTTCATGTGAATGGCTCCTTCTCCAGCTACCTGCCAAACCATTTCCCTACTGCTGTGTAAACAGCAGCTCAGGACCCATTGTTTCCAGGAAGCATTATCTAATTAACACTATAGATTTTGCAACCTACTGGTTTCTTTTCCCGTCCTCCATTCTTACTCCGGGTCCTTCTGTCATTACTGAGCCGAGAACCCTCACACAGCCAGAGCCCAGCTATTAGGACTGCAGATAAAATAAGGACACCCAGATAGATCTGAATTATGGCTAGACAAAAAAAAAAAATCATTCTTTTTTTTAATAAGTATGTCCCAAATAATACCTGGGAAATACGTACTAAAAAATGTTTATCTGAAATTCCAATTTAAGTGGGGATCTTATGTTTTTTGTTGTTACTGTTCTTTGTTTGTTTTTTGCTAAATCTGGCAACCCTATCTGCTATCCATCTTCCTTGTTTATACATCAGAGAAAAAGAAGAAAAAGAGAGAGGTCACAAACCCAGGCACTAGATCTCAAACAATCTCTTCGAAGCACAGCCTCTTAAACCTTTACCAGTCATTTACACTCTCTTTTAACAAGGTCCATGGTGGGCCACCAGCACCCTGAGATGAAGGTAAGGAGCTGCTAAAGGAGGCAGACTGCTGGCAGAGAAAGAGCCCCTCGCTTCGAATTGGAAGACCTGGTTCTCTATGCCACTGCCCCCTTTCCTATCCATATGGTCTTTGACACGTTGCTTAACTCTTAAAAGCTTCACAGGTTCCCCCCCCCGCCACTTCTAATCAACAAATTTGGAGATGATTCTATTCACCTTGCAGAGTTGATGTAAGGACTAAATAAAATAATACATATGAAAAATGCTAAATAAACCTAAGATCCTTGTTATCACAAAGAGACATTGACAGAAACAGAAAGAAGCATCCTACAGTCTCACTGCAAGGAAGGAAGAAAACTATAACAATCAAACACAAGCACCACAAAGACGACCCTCTGAACTTATTTCATACAGGCACAAAGAACTCTGTCACTTCATTCGGCCACAGCACTGATGTTCTAAATGATGGCTTTGGGGTATCTTGATTAAATATATGATTGCATATAGGTTAAATGATTAAACTATATTCCATGGATTCTGTTGAAGAAAGCAGCAAAGTGTTTCATCCAGGCAAATCTATCGAGGCCCCAGGGCTTCCATATTTGACACAGCCCATCAAAAACCATGAGAGCTGCTTCAAAAAAAAATGTATTGAGTACCGACTATGTGCCAGGCACTGTGCTAGTCATATTCCATTCATGAGATTAGAGAGAAATTCTGTGTTCAAAGCAAGTGGCCATTATGCCTCTTGTAAATATTTGTGGAATGAACGAAGAAGCAGGTGAACGAGTCCCCAAGGTGAACTCACAAAGTGTTGGAAACATAAAAAGGACTCGGGATATACCTGTGTGTGAATTAGCTCCTCTCAGGATGGATGAGAGCACAAGGCAGGGAAGAGGAAAGGCACTGGAATGTGCATGAAGTGGAAACCCAGGAGAACTCTTCTCCATCACTGAGGGGAACCTAGCATGAGTTACAGGGTAGGTAATATCACTGGAATTACAACACAACAATTACATGCCCATTATACACTGGAGATGAGACTGCTTGATGAACCAGAGGGAAGCCATTTCTAAAGATAATATTTAAGTGGCTAATATTAAATGAGTCATTCCTTTTCTGTAATATTTGGAAATAATGTGTTCTGTTTTATTTTCCTAACAAACGGCAGGGCCCCATAATCACTCCCATTGTTCTAACCTATGAGGGCAGGTGGAGACCTGCCAGAGAGGCACAGAATTGACTCCTGGAAGGATACCTGTGAGAGTTACATGCAGCTATGAGCTGAGTGGGGGTCTTGGGGGGATGGATATGGGCTGAAATAAACCAATAGCCAGCTGCAGTGAGTGGGACATCACAGCTGGGACCAGGAAGACTGACCCAATGAAATAAATCCCCTGTCAATTAAACTCCCTATCAACCAGTTAATCATTCCTGAATGTGGCCCCCCATACAGGTGCACATGAGATGAGGCAGTTGGGGGGCTTGGAGGGGCGCTGTCAATGAGATGACAGGCATGGGCTCGTCCTCAGGAAATTCATTTTGTACGCTGGACAAAAGCCACGGAGGCAAGAAGCTAACAGAAGTGCATGGACAACATCACAGTAGAGTAGGCCTGTGCAGGAGAAGGCCTCCGTGTGAGCGCTGAGGCCTGGCTACCCGTGCAAAATGCAAAGCCAGCAAAAGCAACCCCTCCCGAGCTAGGATTCCATAGCAACTCTGAAATCAATGCTTCCAAAGGCAGGATCTCACTTGTGCTGACTTGAAATCTTAAGGAAATTTGATCTAAAAGGGTTCTTAGAGATCAGATAATTTAATCCTTTATTTGAATGGATGGCAGAGTGAAAGGGTCAAGGGAAAATGATTATCGTGTGCCAAGCTCTTAACACGTTACTTGATCCTCATGCCAACTCCACAAGGTAGACAGCATGATCACGGTGCACGTCACTTGCCCAAAGTCGAACAGCTAGCGTGTGGGTGAGGGACTCAGGGCCGTCTCCCCGGTGCACGGGCTCTTTCCTTGCTGCTTCAAACCTCCACAGGTGAGGACGGCAAGGTGACAAGTGCTGAGCAGCCCCGCCTGGCAGGGCCCAGGGCCCTTGGCCCAATCCCAGTGCACTTCCCACTTCATAGCTACTTCTGACATGGTCTTGAAGGTGCCTACAGTGCATTTCAATCAAAGTCCAAAGCTGGTTGGGAAACAAAGGCCCCAGGACATAAATTAAATAGTTGGACATTTACTATGATCTCTTTTTTCAAGGAAATTTCAGATAAGGATCAAATCAAACCCATCTGGCTACATTTCTAGGAACTATTCATTTTTTTTTGTTGTTATTGCACCAGAATTTTGTCTCAACTATAAGTAGAAATAAGGGTGCCCTTGGCTGGGGTCTGGCCATATTTTGTCAAGAGATTTTACAGGTGGCTCTTCAGTTATGTTTTGAAAGAATGAAGGTTGGTTCAGAAAATATTTTCCAATGCTATATCATGTTTGTTTGTTATTTCCTTTCAGATTAGTAAAGATAATGCTCAGAAAACTGGGTCTGAGGAACTAGGAACTATATACTCTGCAGTTGAGAATCTAGGTTTGAATAAGCTTTCTTAAGGGTCTTGGCAACATACAGCAAGAGGCATAACATTTCACCTATAAATCCCCTACTATAATTCCTCATCAGGAAAAAGCAAGCACAAAAAGAGATGTATACTGAATAAAGTTAGTTATTATATATATTATAAAGGTATATATAAAAGAATAAAGATATTCTTCATAGTGCTGTTGAGAATAGAGAATGCTCTCCAAACAGGGAATGGATTAAATACATTGTGGTACCTTCATATAATTCAATATTAGGTTACTATTAAAATGATAGTGTAGATTCATATTTAATGCCACAGAAGGATATTCAATGGTATATAATTAAAGAAGAACCAGGTTACACAGTACTATGTGTAGTAGGATTCTTTTTTAAAAAATTATGTATTTCTGCATTTGTATGGTTAAGGATGGAAGAATATACACATAAAAGACAGTAGTGTCCCTGAGGCCTGATATTTTTGATGATTTTTTCTTCTTTTTAAACCTGTCTTTTAATTTTTCTATAATGATTATATATACTCGCATTTAAGATTATTCTTTAAAGCAAAGGCTATTACTGAAATCTGGAGAAAACAAAACACATACAAAACAATATGCTAACAATATGCTAAGATGACCAGGTTAGCCCATAAAACCTATTAAACCAGTTTAAAGTGATCAATAGAACAGCTCCACTGGGGAAGTGATGGGGGAAGGATATGAATTCGGTGGAGAAAGGGACATGCAGGAGAGGTGTCCTCTTGTTTCTTTGGGCCCAGGACAATCTCTTGGCACGCATATTCCACTTCCAATGGCAGTCCCTCCAAGGTATGTAATATTCTCATGCTTCCATTGGATCCCCCATTGGGGCCCACTCTCCAAGTCATTGTCTGCTCCAAAGTTGCTTCAAATTCCCCTTCCACCCCAAATCCCATCCTCTCAGGCTTCAATCAAGGCGGAGCAACAGAATGGCTTCTGCCCAGCAAACAGCTGAGACGAGCCATCTGTGGCCATTGCCAACTTATTGGAAAGTAGCCATGACTCCAGCCACACAACTTCCACTGGTAGGCTGGGGGACATCTCTGGTTTGCAGGCCACTTTTTTTTTTTTTTGCAGGCTCCAAGACACCTTAAGCAACATACCCAGCCCTGATGATGATGTGGGTCCACTGGTCTTGAACCAACATTCTCCTTTTCCCCTTAGCATCTATTTCAGACAGTCTCTTGCACACAAGGAGCCCATCCTGGAGCTTATCCTGCTCTTGCCTCTGTCATGGTACTGTTATGTCTACACAGATGCCCATTTCATTCCGATTCTCTGACTTACTGATTCCGAAAGGGTTTGCTGCTCATTAACCAGCCCCTTGCCAAATACCAAGGAGGCTATAATAGAAAACAAACAAACAAAAGAATTGCCCCTCTCCCACCTTACGGATAGCCAACACTGGGATCTAAAGCTGACCAAGGCATGTTCCACCATGGAGAAAAGTCAGCCTGGTTGCAGAAAATGCCAGTTGGTGCTAGTGAGGAAGTAGGGTGGAATAGTGAGATAGAACAAGGCAAAGAAGGGATATTCCAGTGTTAAGTGCTTGGACTAAGTCCTGGAAGAGTTATTCTGGGTGCCGAAGCAGGAAAAGGACACCATTAAGGAGAGTTTAGGGAAGATTTAAGTGGTGGCAGCCCGTAGCACATTGCAGGGGGCTGAGCCCAGAGGTAGTAACCAAACTGGCGTTTGAGGGAAGGGGTTTGGTCACTGAAGCTCTCAGAGGGGCTAGTGAAGGACAATGACTCTGGCTCAGGACTCGAGAGTCCCACATTTGGCCTTACCAGCCATGGGTCCCAGAGCGCGTTTCTCAGCTCCTCTGGGCAGCCCATTTTCCATGGGTGAATCGCACATAATAACCCTGCCCTCAGATGGATCTCACAGGGCTGCTGCAAAGAGGTTTGTTAAACTGTAGAGTGCTATACAAATGTTAGCTATTATTATTAAATGACTGAGACAGTATTTTGTCAGCAGCTTAGTTCTGCTCAGTTGAACATTGCACTCCAAACATTTCACCAAATACCAAACAGAACTTTGTTATTTAGGGAAGAGATTCAGGAGCTTTCATGGAACACTGGAAAATCTAAACAGCAGCTAAAAACACAACTATCCTGGCTTCCATGATAAGCATTTTCAGTCAGGTGGGGCTGGGGGCTTCTCACGCCCAGAGCGCCCTGCAGGTGCATGGCTTCAAGGGCTGGGTCTGGGTCTGGGAAAAGTAGGACAGGAGGGGGGCACTCACGTGGCCAAAGCCAGTGATCCTGGTTTCCTCTGGGTTTGTTTATCCGGTGATGGACCCCAAGTGCCCCTCTATCTCTACACAAGCAGAGCCTCTGCAGAGACTTTCTAAAGTGCCAAGTTCCTGAAAACTTGGAATCCTTAAGCCTTGGCCTTGGAAGGATCCTGCAACAAAACTGCCTCCCTTCCTGTCTATCTTCTTCCAACCTGTAAGCTTCTTGAGGGCAAGTATTCTTCTCCTGATATGTGGCAAAGGGCCCAGTATGTAGTCAGTTTCAATACAGACATCAGATGCTTAGGTAACCGGATGTTCGCATAGGTAGGTGCATGGATGTGCGGTGAGGGGTTAAATAAACTCTACGGCATTTCAGACCCAATGTCGCATCAAGAAAATACCAATCTGTTGCCTCCCCCTTTTCAGATGCAGCCTCCTAATCTTCCTGTTTCTTACTCTTACAAAAGAAAAATATTCTCCCTGTGACCCTCACCTACCCCAACATCTGCACTCCATCCGCTTCATCCTTCCACCATTTCTGCCTAGGAGGAGGCCGTTCTGTTAACTCTGAAGTCTGATGTGGCCCAGAAACCTCTTCCCCAGGATCCTCCTAAAGAGGAGGAAATGCCTAATGAGTTGGCACTGGTTCTTCCCTGGGTACGGGATGAGAAGTTTCAGGGAGGAGGGGCAAAGAACCCTCCGGAAGGGTAATAGAATTCTATTTAAACATCATGTTTTCATTTACGTTTTTCACTAAGCACAAAAGCTCCCCTTTAAGCCCTCATCTCCTGGCGAACAGACTATTCCTGCCCATCTGAGTCACGTATCTCTGGGCAGCCAGACCTTCTGACTCACTGGTGGTTGAAATCTCAGATTCACAATACCACAGAGCTACTAAAAATAGGAACCATGTACCTGGGCCCCAAAATAGGACAGAGACAAACATGGCTCTTTAAAAAAAAATACTGCCCTATCTGTAATGTGAAAATCAAACAGGGGCTAAAATTGTCTTCTTTCATACAGTCTTAAATTTAATAAAAACCCCCTGAATCTTTTGGAAATCAGCAGGCTAGATGGACAGAGACAGTAGACAGAAAGACAGATGGGCAGAGTTGGAATAATTCTGCCTAACGCATTCTGGTTGTTTTTATTAGAAAATTCTAGATCTTTAAATTAGCACGGGGTATTTCACAGCGGTGACAAGGAAATGAAACTTCTTCATCCATGCTTTGGTGGTGGTTTCTCTCTTGAGAATCAATGTGGCTTAAAATAGTTTGGGAAATTGTCACCGAGAAACAAAGAGGATGCTTAGGGGTTTTGTTTTGTTTGGAAAGGTTTTATACTCCTTTTCAAGGCTTTTGAGGTCTCCCTATGCTAAAATCTTCCAGCTTTTTTTTTTTTTACTACTTAAAAACCGTTTGTACAGTAACAGCCTTAGGACCAGCCTTGAGGTTTTTTTTCAGCCTTATGTTTTTGGGGAAAGATATCTATGCCATTGCCATACATTCTTTTTGCCAAAAGTTGTGACAACTTACTTCATTCGGAATCTCCACTCTAGAACTTACCATGGGCTTTCACTTATGCTGCCTTATTTGACCTCGCAACAACCTGTAATGAGGTCAGGCAGATGTCAGCACTCCTAGTCTACAAGAGGAGACACTGATGCTGGAGGCGCAAGGGCTCAGAGGGAGCAGGTAGCTAAGCAGGCAAATGGTAGAGCTGGGTCTCTAACCCAGGATCCCACTCCCACACATCGTGCCCATGGAAATGCATTTGGAAGAAAAGAATAGAGCAGACCTGCTTTCTGGCAACAGGAGGGAATTCGTGTGTGGGTATCTTGCCCTGATAGGCTGCTAACCATGGAAAAATGCCTTTCCCTCTTCTTTACCTGCACATCTTTGTACATTTCAGGTCATTTTTAAGCTAATAAGCTCAACACAGAGTAGGTGACCTCAAGAAAATTACCTCTGGAGACTGTCTTCAAGAGGAAGGAAACAGCTCTGACATAATACATTGCAGCTGTTTGTTTTCACTGGTGTTCTTAATTCCCAATGACTTCCGGCAGGTGGGAGGCTGCAGGCTTGTGGGTGCAGAACACTGGGTCACGGGACATAAATCATCAGGGCCGCTTGTAGAACCCAGAAGGAAACTCCAGCAGCCAATCCGAGGCTGCTGGGTGAGCGAGAGTGATGACGGGTGGTTATAGTCATGTTCTGGCTGTAGGGGCTTCAGATAAGGCTGGGGCCCGTGAGTGGCCACCACCAGCTCAGAGCACCTATGAGTCCCTGAATTGGGCTTTCGGATTCCTCCACCTTGGGGCATTCACACAGATCTGGGAGGGCAGAGCTTGAAGAAAGGAGTGGGAGAGGCCCTAGAAATGCAGCTTAGGACATTGAATCAATTATGAGCTTGTCTTTCACAAACACATAATGGGAACCCTAAAGTATGACATATCCGTTTAATTTAGAAGTAAAATAAAATTGTTGAGAATTGATAATGGCAGGCTTTTGGTATTTGCCATCTTATTAACCCTTGCTACAAAACCATGAGAGAGTTTATTATTATCTTTATTTTACAGCTGAGGAAACTAACAGCCAATGAGGTTAGAGAATTTTCTGGAAGTCATACAACTAAGGGATGAAGTCGGCACCGCCTGCTGATGTATCAGACTTCAAAGCCCACTTTTGCCTCACAACAGCATAATTCCTCTCTTAAAAAAATGCCCAGTCTGCCGGATGGAAATGGAGTCATCCTAATGAACCAACACCATTGTCCCTTTGAGCCTAGAGTGAGTTCTTTTGACTGGAACCATGGCAAGCTTTTCCCCTCTCTTGGCTCTCCCCAGTTCCAGTGGTATCATCAGCATGAGCTAACACCTGCTGACTGCGGTAGTGCTGGGGGGCCTTCATTTGAGGGTGGTCTCCTCTGGAATAGGACAAATGAAGAGTGGCCAGATGGGGGCTCCAAGCCATCTGTGCCTTATATGAATCTTTTTCACTAGTTGGGGTAGCCTGAAGGAGAAAAGTTTATAACCGTGGACCAGCCCACCTAGCTGAGGTAAATCAAGCTGTGGATGAAGGAAGTAGTGTTAGAAATGATCCGGCTCATCTCCCTGCCCTGGGGGTGGTCTTTAAGGAAGATCTTAAATCCCTAGGGGTAGAAGGAATAAGGGTCTAGAAGTTAGAAGACTGACCTCAATCACCAATGACCAGAGGCAAGCAACTTAAATCTCTCTGAGCCTTGTTTCCTTTTCTAAGGTAAGGATTCCTGCCCTGACTTTCTCATGATGCCCTTGTAAGAATCTGAGGAGGTGATGGGCCCAACAGCACAGAAGATACCCAAATGTTAGGCGTTTCTTCTCAAGGGTCTCTGGGAGAGAGTGAATGGTATTTTTGTGTAATTCATTTCTGTTTATTCACTCTCACTGTTAGAAAGTCTTCTGGATGCCAAACCAAATCTCTCCCTGCAGTGTCCCCCGCAGTTATGCCTTCTGAGGTGATGGAGAACACGGGGCCAGAGCCATTCTAACAGCATGGGCTCCTTGCTCCTCGAAGGCTAAGTAAATCACCTTTGAAAGTGGACTGGATGATATGTTAATGCTTCCAACACTTAGGCAAACACTTTACCTTCCCCTTAGGCCACTGTGAGATGAGAATGCCAGAAGAAAAAGAAGGATGCTTGTATTTTTAAATAAGAAGCTTGAGGAAACCAAGATGGAGAGGAGGAAGCAAGCAAGCAGACTAGTCAGGAGGGAAACACGAGGAGCAGCTAAGCACGCTGATTCCACTGGCGGCCGGCGTTGCCCAGGGGACGGCAGGGTGGGGAGTCAGGGCACAGGTTTTGGAGACATTCTAGCTCACATGGAACTCCAGCCTCGCCTCTTATTAAATGTTGACCGTGTCTAATCATTTAATCTCTCCTAGACTCAATTTCCTTATCCACTGGGGGGTTAAATGAGATTTCATAGCACTGCCCATGACCCACAGGAGGGCCACCCCCCATACTGTTCCCTTGACCCTCTTGGTGTTCATCGCTCTTTCAAGAGCCGGTACTAGAGCAAGTCCAAGGCGACGGCTTCAGGCCTGCTGGGAGGGAAGACTGTCTACACACTGGGCTTTCTTCACACAGTCATTGCTACTTTCTTTATTTGTTGTTGCCATGATTTTCTGACTTCAGAATATATGCTTATGATAAGAAATGTGATATTATTGAAAAGCGTTAGAAAGTAGGAGGAAATGCTACATGGGCACATCTTACAATTCTGGCTTACTTTCTTCCAGATTTTTTAATGTATGTTTTCAGTATAACTGAGATTCTATAGCATGTATGTTGTTTTCTGGTATCACAGGACATTCTAAGATAAGCATCTGGTCGTGCTGGTAAAGACTCTTCCAAGACATCATGCAGCAGGCACATCATATTCCCTAGCAGGGCCACACCGGTCCCCATCACTGAATACTTACGTTGTCTCCAATTTTTCACTTTTGAGAGTAACACTGCAATACAATATTTGTACATAAACCTTTACATATTTGTATATTTTCTTTGAGTAGAAGGGGGGCTAGAAGTTATATTTTGCAGGGTCTGAATACAAACTGCCCAGTTGCATTCCAGATTCAGGAGCTCCTGCTTTGCCCTGAAATCCTGCTCCCCTTGCTAATTCCTGAGGCAAAACAGGGCATTCGTTATTGTTTAACTTTTTATTTTAAGATGATTTCAAACTTACAGAAAAGTTGCAAGAGTAGTGAAAGGCCCTCTTAACTACCTGTCACCCAGATTTCTCAATTGTTAACATTGTGTCATATTTGCTTTATCATTCTCTCAATAGATGTAATAATGTACATATTACATGTGTAATATATACACATGCATATATATACATATATATATATAAAATTTTTCTGGGTCATCTGGGAGTAAGTAACAGATGCAATACCCCTTTATATCTAAATACTTCAGGATATATTTCATAAGAACAAAGTCATTCTCATGTAGTATGATTAACAAAATCAGAAAATTTACATTGATAAATACTAAATCTAAACTGAAGACATTAAATTTCACCCATTGTCCTTAATAGCCACCCCCCCAATCTAGTTCTGCATTCAATCCCAAAGTCATGGGTATTACATTTATTTGTCATTTCTCCTTAGTGTCCTTTAAATGGAATGATTCTCTCAGTCTTACTTTGTCTTTCATGACCATGACATTTTTTGGAAAGGGAAAGCCAGGATAGTTCTGAAATGTCCCTCAGTTTGGGGTTTTCCTGATGTGTCCTCAAGATTAGATTAAGGTTATGCATTCCAGGCAGAATACACATAAGCGATTTTGTACCCATCTCAAGGTATTGTTGTTTGGGTACATGATGTGGGCTTGGACCACTAGCAGTGAGCTCGCCTCAGTTTCTTGGTGAAGCTGGCATCTGGGTTTCTCCACTGGAAGGTTACTATTTAATAAGTAATTTCTGGGGACATACTTTGAGACTGTGTGAGTATTCTGTTCTTCATTAAAGGTTCACTGACTGGTTTTAGCATACACTGACGATTCTTCTTTGAAGCAATGGGCTATGGCAAGTGGTGACTTTCTAATGCCATCATTCCTTCCACATTTATTAGTCAGCATTTTGTTTCAAGGGAAAGTTGTCCTCATTCTTCTCCATTTATTTACTCTTTGAGTTACTTACATCAGTATGGACTCATGGCTTCTTACTTTAGTCAATCTGTTCATGTCATTTACTTTGAAGCTCCAATCAGCTCAGATTTAGCCAGTGGGACTCCCTCCAAACTGGCTCCTGTGTCCTTTGACACATCGTTCTGTGAGCACTACTTTCTGGCACCAGGTGTCGCAGGATTCTCTTGTGTTTACTTTGATTCCTTATAGTGGAAAACGCTATGTGGAGACCAAGAACTGGATGCTAGGTTTGCTTACTGCTCCTGGGCTGTCACTTCTCAGTCCTTTCAGCAGCCACAAAGCTAGGAAATACGTGTATGTGTGTGTACACATATGTACACATACATCTATACATATGCCGGCATATTTACATATGTATACACAATCATATATGTGTAATATGTATGCACATATATAATGATATTTATATGGTATTTCTTTATAAAGGAGAATTTTTATTAGTTATTACTTAGGTCAAACATTTTCCCAAATGTTTATGAGGACATTGTGTGGATCTTTTGCCCATTTATCTATTAAAGTCTCTGTATTTCTTATTCTTTTAGATACATTTTTAAATATAAACATTAGGCAAAACACTACGTTTGTGGTAAGTACTTTCGCAAATTCATTACTTGACTTTTTATTGCTGGTTGTAGAGATTTCTCATTTTTTGACGTTAGAACTATCATCAACTTTTGTAATTTCTTCCATTGTTTTGATCTATTAAAGTCCTCCCCCAGCCAAAGATGTGATACTTCTATTTTCTTCTTTTCCCATTAATCTATTTAATCAACTTGGAATATATTGGGGCAAACTGTATGAGATGAGGATCTGAATTGCTTTGATATTTTTCTCAAGTAGCTAAACCAATTGTCATAGCACCTCTTATTATATAATCCTTCCCTTCATCACTGATTTATCATTGTTGTTTTTAGAAATTGCTTTTGTATCTCCATCTGGCCAGGTTGTTTTTATAGAGGTTTCAGGGTAAACTGTTTTTCTCTCCTAATCTCACATAATTTAGAATCTTGGATAAAGAACACACAGCCTAAGCATTTAGCCTCTGCACTAAAGCCAGGATTCAAAGCATCCCTGGATTCAAACCCAGTCTACAGCTTTTGCACCTGTAAAATGGAAATATAATTGTACCCACCTCATAGGTTATTATGATTAAATGAGTCAAAACACTTATAGTGCTTAAAATGGTACTTAGCACATGGAAGAGCCCAATACATGTTAGTCATTATTACTTTTATCACTGTTTCAATGTTAACTCCTTTAGTTCTCAGATGGGACGCTGAGGCTCAGAAATGTGTGATGACTGCCTGAGGTCACACCCCCCCGCCCAGCCCTCCCACACGGGCACAAGGAAGGTGGGTTCCTTTTCACCTCTCCGACTCAGGTAGAGTCCCATGACCTGTGCTTTTAACTTGTGCAGAGAGTGACAGGAATGGAGGGAGGGAGGAAGAGAGGGGAATGCAGTTCTGGCAGTGTGGGTGATACCATACACCTCTACACTCAGCACACACGCACCCTCTAGAAGTGGGGACATACCAACCAGCTGTTCACCTGGTCTTTCTTAGCTCCAGCGAGCCTTTCAAAGAGATAGCATCTCACCACATTGAGTGGGTTGACAGTGCTTAAAGATGGGTATTTTTCCAAATAGCATGGCCCCTAAATGCAAATCAACTGTTGTACTTCCAGCTGGGGCTCAATTGCCCCAGCAGCAGACTTCTAACCTGAAAGGAGCAAAAGCAGCTGCTGTGGCCATTCTGAGAAGTGGAATATCACTCTGAAGCCTGGTACTTTCTTAAAGGATTCGTAGGGGATTTTTTTTTTTTTTTTACTACAAAGACCATGACAGTCATGTCATAGGCACCTAACTGGTACTTTTTCTTCCTCCTCTTCTTCTTCTCCTTCTCCTTCTCCTTCTTCTCCTTCTTCTTCTTCTTCTTCCTCTTCTCCTTCTTCTCCTTCTCCTTCTCCTTCTCCTTCTCCTTCTTCTTCTTCTTCTTTTTTGTCTTAGGTCTTCCCCTCTTGAATTCCATTCTCCAAAGTAATCATAAGGTGCATATGGACCATATCTTTCTCATGCTTAAAACTTCCTACCATGTCCCCATTTTCATACAACTACATGGCATCCGTAGCTAGTGACATAAATGTTTTCTTCTTCTCAAAATGCTAAAAGCAAGTTTTTTTTTCTTTTTTTAGATTTAAAGTGCCTAAGGTGACAAGGCAGGGTAGGTTATGTGACATGTGCAGAATAGGACCACTTACTTGATGCCAGCCCTGAAGGCACTATCTATGAATGAGGGTGGGCACCCAGTGACTCATTGTCCTGATGGGGGGCCTGGCACTGGCTGGCACATCACTACTGCAGATGAAGGGAGTCCTTCTTGATGAGCAAGTGTCCATACTTGGCTTGAGTATGGCAAGCAACCATTATAGTATCAAGACAGCACCTAACTCTGGGCAACCCACTACAGTGTTCTACGTGTTTGAAAAATTATAATAATTGAACAGTAGAAAATGTTGATGCTATTATTCCACTAATCAAAACCATTCTGAAATTATGCACAAGAAAAGGACATGATTCTGGTAGAGAAGAGGGGTAGAGATTGAAATGCAGTCATTAGAACAGTGACATCTATCAGGGCCTGTGGTGTTTGCACATTCACTGTGGCCAGAGGGCGACCAAAGGGACCAGGATGCCATCATACACCAACATTGCCCTCGGGCATGCTGTTTAGCTCTCTGTCATAAAACGAGGAGGTGCTCACAGCACACTTCATGAATGCCCATTCTGTGGTTGCTCCTGAACTAACCAATGTGAGAGGTAAGACTAGAGCAGGGATGACAACAAGCAGGACTGGTTCGAACGCAGACAAATCCACCTGGTTGCTGATGAGGCACTACATTGCTCTTTAGTCGTTCTGTGGAGGCTGAAAGGAGTGGCCTTGTCTACCTGCACCGTCAAAGCTTAGCTGCAGCTGATCAATGGCACAGCAGGAAGACACATTAACAGTAACTAAAAAAGACTTTCTAATTGGGATGACAGAATAAAAGCCCCCATCTAGTCATCATTGTCGAATCGCACCAAGATGGTAAATAAATGGCCCGAGAACAGACCAAGTGGTATTTATTCACTCTGTTTCCAACTTCCATAAAACTTATCTGTCAAACTGCAGGCCCACCTAGGTATTCCATACGAAGCTGCTCCCGCCAGTTTGAAGACTGCCGATCTGCCCCTGTTCCCTTGCATTCCTAATGTCTTTGCTAGGGTGACTGAACAGGAGTAGGCATCTGATAATCTGGCCTGCCTTTGGAGCTCAGGTTGACAATGCCATCCATCTCTATGCCCATTCTGGGGGCAGAACTAAGTGACAACTGTGGACAAATTAAAAGGGATGAAAATGCTGGAATCATGGGGACTTTACTGCTATGATAACGTATGTTAAACCTAGGCACAAAGCCCCACTAGGCAGACCCTGTTCCCCAAGAGGAGCAGAATATCCATGGGGACATTCTGTTGCCCAGATGCCAAGAAGAAAGAACTAGGTGGACCATCTTGAGAAATCCAGCCTCTTCAATAAACCTACAAAGCTCAGGGATGATTGAAGGGGCAACTGATACCACAGCCAGCATCCTCTCGACTCTCCAGGCGTGGAGAGAAAAGGCGCAAGCAGGCTTACCTCTCTGATAGATCTAACAAGATTGCTCTTTTGGCTGAGGTGCTATCAAAATTCTTCTCTGCAAAGAACTGGTCCCTGATCTAGGACATCTGGAAGATGTGTTTTCCTAAGGAGTAATTACATGATCTCATCTTTGGAATTAGCTATTCAGAATGACAGGCCATAGGTGAAGGAGGAAGGTAAGGTCAGAGGAACCATCCAAGGGTTCTTCACCAAGATGTGAGGTTTAGGGATAACCTCACCCCCCAGGGCTTTCACTCCACCAGTTCTAGTCATGTTCATTGTCTTCTTCCGAATCCATCTTCCTTTATGAGTACATATAATGAAGCAACTGGACTTTCATCTTGCTTTTGACACCGCAAGCCTCCAAGGTCACTATCTTTCTTCCAGTAAAACTACTAAACCATTCCCCACCCCCTTCTCTTTCCCAGTCATGTTCCAACCAGCAGTGCCACCGAGTGAACTTCACCAATCAGGTTCACGTGTTCTAAATGCCTGCCCATGTCACACAACAGCTTTTAGAACTAAGGTCATCCTCATAGTCTGTTAGAAATGGATGGAGTGTGAATGTCATCTGGTCAAAAACTGTCCTTCTAGAGTGGACAGGTTAGCTACCAGGCCACAGAACTAGTTACTGACAGAATTGGAAAGAAATCCCAGAACTCCTGACTCCACCAATGAACTTCATCTTCTTTGCGTAGAAATAGGAAGAGGGGCAACCCAATCAATCAGTCACTCAATCAACTGAATATTTCTGGTTAATTGCATTTGACTGGCAGTGTATTCACTTTGTAATATTTGGAAAGGAAGTATAAGTACTGTGTGTGCAATGAGTACAAAGAGCTTATAAAGCTACTGAAAAACAAGAGGAATAGACATCCGACATCCAGGATCTGAGTCTCCAGGGACAGGTCTGGGCTTCCCCTTTTTTGTGATTTAAGCAAAATGAAAGCTTACTTCTTCCCTCTTATGTAAAAATCTGGAGGTAAACGGTTGTTCTATATAATTTATACACCAGATGCTGCCAACTCGCCATTTATACATGTCCAGGGTGTGGACCTCCTATTCATGGACCAAGATGGCAGCTAGAGCTCCAGCCATCACATGTTTGGCAGAGGATGAAGAAAGAAACAAGGAGTGATAGAGGGAGGGCAAGAATGGGTATTAGAGGGTAATTAATGTCTCTGCCACAGCACTACCAAGTGAATGTTCAGCAAATCATGAGTCTCCTGGTGCTCCTGAGCTGCATATTTTTAGAAAGCTTCCTCAAGGGCTGTTCATGCACACCCCTACTTAAGGACAATTAGACTAGAACACATCTCAGTCACCTTTCAGTCACAAGCCATTCCGAGTGCCATGAAGTGAAGAGATCAATGAGGTATCACATTAGGCTGTGTTTCAGGCAGTGAGTCCAGTGAGCTGATCAATGTAACCAGGCCTTAAGAACTGAGTGAAATATGGACTGGGTCCCCAAGGCCAAGAACAATGGTAAAGAGCTGCAGCCTGTATTCACTAGAGACATAACATGAAGAAAGCTAAGAGGTAGGGGTCATGCCTGATTGAATCCGTGGAAAATAGTCACTGGAGTCTAAGGGCAATGGGGCAGCCCCTTCAAGTTGGGTGCCAAGGCCATCTCCAATGAGACCAAGAACCTGCCTTGTCCAGGAAGAGGGGCCTAGGGATTTCTGAGAATCCAACATCTTGGAGGTCCAGCTGAAGGATCACTGCTTCCCAAAGTATGGTCCCCAAACCTCTGCATCAAAATTGTAGCAAACCTCATCAAAATGCAGATGCCTAGGCCCCATTTCAGATTTATTTAATCAGATCAAAATTCTATAACATACAGTTAATTTTTTTAATTTGTAGTTTTTACAGGATTCCCAGGTGACATTTAATGAACGTGAGCTCAGTGTTCCCTCGCGGAAAGTTCCCTCTGAGAGACATACCAAATGGCCTTCTTCCCCTTAACTGTACTCCTGCCCTGCAACAGGCTTCTCTTTCTCTAGCTCCCCCTCTCCCTTCCTTCATTCTTCTTCTTTTCTTTCTCCCTGCTTCTTTTAGTCCTTCTCTCAAAATCCCTTCTGAAAAACTTAATAATGAAACACAAAATGTTCCTCTTGAAATGTGGCCAAGGTGTGACTGGCTACCCCTGAGCCCCTCACGTGTCCTTCCCCCACAGTGACCAGCAGAGGGCGCAGAGGGCCAGATGTCCGCTGTGAACGGTGGGGGAAGATCCCCTGGGAAAGCCAGCAGCAGACACAGAGTGGGGGCCTGTGTCCTTCTTCAGCCCCCTCCTCCTCCCTGGTCCAGGGAAAGTCTCCTGCCACCCACAGAGCCCGAGGCTGATTGCCACTAAGTCAGAGGTCAGGGCAATGCCACCCGATCACATGGCCAGGACTGGTCTTACTCACAAGTGGAGTTGGCAGCGATTACAGGATTTGAAACAAAGCAGGAAAAAACCTGTTTGCCCTCAAAAGGGACAGAAGTGAAAGTAACATTTATTGAGGGTTCCTCTGGGTGCCAGGCTCTGTGCTGTGAGGCTAATGTGCAGAATTTCACTTAATCCCTGGGTTACAAATCATACAGTGGGAGTCCAGAGAGGCTGCAGAATTCATCCACGTTCACACTAGTGAGGGTCAGGATTTGATATCTGTCTTTCACAGCCCATATTCCTTCCAATAAACCTTATACCATGACCCCAAAAAGAAAAAAAAAATACAACCATTAGACAATCACTTGTTAGAGATTATCTGCAAGAGTCCTACAGAGGTGCCCCATCAGTGAACGAATCTACCATTTTGTGACCAAGTATTCTTACTGCATCAGGGAGTTTAGTGGATAATTTTTCAATGTGAAAGGAGCTCAGAGGAAATGGGACTGGAGATTAGACAGTGTCGGAGGCGGGCACAGGTTGCTCAGGAAGGGCTTTGCCAAGAGGGTAGGTGCTCTGGACACCAGGTGGCACAAAGTGGGGGGCAGAAGGGAGTTGGGGCAGGGCAGGGCACCTGCCCCCTCGCAGCACTGCACAAGGCTCTCAGATGGCGAAACTCTTGGGAAAGAGTCCATGCTCAGGTGGAGTTTCAGAACCAGAGCTGGGCTTAAATGTGTGTGACCTTGAGTCAGGCATTTCACCTCTCTGAACCTGGGCTTTCTCAACTGTAGAAATGGCAGTGACGGTTGCCCTCTCACAAAGTCATGGTTAAGATTCCATAACCAATGGAAAAGTGCCCAGCACAGTGCCTGGTGTGTAGTAGGTGTGCAATAGCTTTTTCTTCATGGGTTCATCAGATGGAACGCAGGAGAAAGACAGAGGCAGGCCACGCAGAGAGACCCAGCTCAGCTCTCCAGGCCCAGTGCCCTACCTCTCCAGCACCCTGCCATGCAGGCCCATCGAGGAGGTGATTTATGGAGGCCTGTTTATTTCCTTTTCATATTGTTAATGACCTTTGGAGTATAGTGGCAAGTCTGCCCTATTTCCTACTTCAGACAGAAGAGCGGAGCAGAAAAGCAGCTGAAAGCATCAGGATCCTGGCAACACTCCTTCTCCAACAGGTGCAGGCTGAAGGAGGCAGTTTCCCGGGCAGAAAGGGCCTCAGTGTCTCTGAATGGCAGGAAGAGTTGGAGGTGCTGCATGCTCCTCATGCACATAGGAAACTGCCTTGGGCAAACACGGGGGCAAATCCAGCATGTCGGCTGAGTACACGCTCAGAGGCTTGTGGGCAAAGCAGCTGGGCAAGGCAATAAGGTCTCGGCTAGCCCCTTCCTGGTCCAGAGAAATGAGAACATGAAAAAAGGAAAGCCTCCAAAATGCAAAACTAATAAAGCAATGAACCTTGTTGGACCCCCCCCCCCACCGGTTGTCCATTGCCCTGTGGGGTTTGTATGTCTTACACGAGGCCCACGGAGGTCCAGGGATGTCAGCCCCATCCTCTGCTCTCCTGAGGGAAACTGAGGCTACACTGAGTCACTGTCAAGCGTCAGAGCTGAGACTTGCACTCATATTTTTAGACTTGGAGAGAAGGATTGACAGTTCTCTGGACATTTGGGTTATATATAGAGCCAACTGGCTTGTTCTCAAATGGAAATGTCCAGACTGACGACACAACCCAGACTCACCAGCAGTGGAAAGGGCTACCACACAGGGAGCTGGGCGGGAAGGGCTCAGGTCTCCTGTGCTCTTGACCTTCCTTCACCACCACTACCCCGCTCCAAGCTCCCACCCATTCGGCTCTGCTCAGACACAGGAGGAGGTTTGCTCCCACACAGAGACAGAAGGTCCCCAGCCCAACCCTCAGCTCCCACAGATGGTCTGAAGGGCACCTCCACAAACTTACCGAAACCTGAGTCCTTGCACTGACTCACCATAAAGCCCTAGTCCACCTCTCTTAGGGTCCCTCTTGAGTTGCAAAGATACAACGTAGGAAAGAGAAGGATGAGGAGCCACTGGGAAGTAAGTTGTGAGGTGAGCTGGTTATTACTGAGCAAAGAGACTAGTCTCCTGAGGGCCAGAAGCAGGCAGGTTCAGGGCAGAACGTTCAGCCTGTGGGGAACCGTAGGGGGAGGGCTAGCATGGGAGGGTGGGTTCCGGGGCTGTGCCCAACCTGTGATCCTCCCTCCAGCTCGGTTCCGGGTGGCTCCACTCTCCACCCGCCCACAGCACCCACTCACTCCCTGGGATCCTGTCACTGCTTTCCTAGTTCACAAAATGAAGCCGGACTCCTCCCCACCGTCCTGGCTGACAGGAGCCCCGGTGAAGAGCACAAACCTACTTGGCCCCTACAAGAGCAGTGCCCAGCAGGGCTGCCACCAGCGAAGGTTGCTTGGGGTTTTTTTGTTTTTTTCTGGATTGTGAGCTTAAAGAACAACTTCTAAACTTCAAATTTACTTAGAAATGTGATTTACCAGATTGAGAAGATGGAGCAAGGTCTGCCGGAAAAAGAGCTGCAGCTGTGTTTGGCTGTCTTCTGCATGTGTGCGGAGAAGGGGAAAGGGAGACGGGAGGCGGGGAACGAGATGGGGGAGCGCAGTCACACAGAGCAGGCTAGAAAGACTCGAGAGCAGGGCTGGAGCAAAGTGCAGGTGCACAGTGAGGACCTTCGGAACGGACAGTCCCATGAGGAACTGCAAAACGGAGATGACAAACCCTCTCTTGCCTGCTCAGGCTTGTTCAGAGCTCCAACAGGATGGTGCAGTTGGGAGTGATTTGAGGCTGTATGGCTGCACGTGTGCACGGAGCATTGTGACCATCAGGGGCCACGGGGGCACCTCAGGGGGGCACCTCACGGTGGCAGGATCCAAGTCCCTGGAGTTCACGTGCTGTCCCCCTCCCAGCCCTCGGTCGGTCCCCTAGCTCCTGCGTGTAGAGCATTACTACTCTTTTCATTAAAAATAGAAACCCTAATCTGGGGTGGTTCCAGCACCACTTGTGATGCACCAGGCTGCCCCTTGTGAGCAGATGTGACCTTCCCAGGCCCTCCAGCACTGCTCCTTGCTCACCCTCAGAGCAAGAATATGCCAAATACCTCACCGTAGTAAACGATATGTGCACGCAAGTGTAAGGCAACTCAACCCAAAGCACGGATTACAGTGGTCCCTTAATAATGCTCTGTAAATAAGTGGGTTTTAGCTCTTGAACAGAATAAGATGCCTCGGCAGCTGCATCTCGTTCTGATGGCTCTGGCCAATCTGAGACACCTCCCAAGAACGCAGTGGCCACTCAGAGGTGGACGATTCTCTGGCTGTCCATGCCCACGTCCCCTCAGGGTGTAACACAAACTTGATCCGCACTGTTCCTTTGAGGCAGGAACCAGGTACTATCGCAACATAGTCCGACTTCGCTCTTTTCTGCCTCAGGGTCTTTGCATTAGCTGCTCTCCCTGCCTCCGGCGCTCTTCCTCCAGAGGGTAACACGGCTGCTTATTTTTCCTCATTCCAGCCTCACTCCAACCGCAGCTTCTCAGACAGGCCTTGGCCCCCACCCCGTATGACTCGACCTTCCTCATAGCATATATCACTACCTTGTTCATTTACTTGTTTACTTGCTTAATTGTCCATTCCCCGCATGCATTCCACACGCACACAGAAAGGTAAGCTCGATCGTACTGCTTTAGCCCCAGAACCTAAAGTAGTTCCTGCCTGATAGCCAGCAGGTGCTCAGTATTTACCGACTCACCAGAATTAATGAATTAATTAACTAATTCATTCACGTCATTACAAGGCTAAGCAGTATTGCATTAAATCATCCCGTCAGGCCTAGAAGGTGGGTGTAAATCCCCGTTTTATGGATGGGGAGCTAAGGTCCTGACCTGCCTTGCTAGCAATGGGGACTCCGTGGCACTACTGCCCTCACTGGGGGACCAAAGGCAGATCCATCCTGTCATACTCGGGGACAGAGGAGGGACTGGGGTGCCACAGGTGCCGGCTCCTTCCCCCCACCATCCTTGTAGAAACCAGAAAGAGGTCCCCTGGGGAAGGTGGGAGGGTTTGAAGATCCTGGAGGCCTGAGCTGGTCCCCTCCGTTGGCTGGAGGTCCCCTAGCTGTGCCTCCCACACCTTTAATTTTCAGTAACGCGGCAACTGTGAACATGTGACCTGAGGCTGCACCCTCAGCCCTCCGAGCCTTACACAGCTGCCACCACAGCGCTCATGGCCATTGAAGCCCCTCCTCTGCTTCAAGGGTTCTGGGGGAACTAGCAGGTCTGGCTCTCACCCAGGACCTGAAGTGTCCTGGAGCCATGAATATGTGTGGAGCGGGGCTTTGGGAGAATGGGGGGGGGGGGTGCAGACAGGCTCGGGTTTTTTAAGCACATCGGAAATATTGTCCTCCTTGTCTTCTGCTTCTGCTCCTAGCTGCCTTGGCCTAAATGCCTGACCAAGGCTGCAAACCTCAGGGATGAGCTTAATTAATACAGTCCTTCTCTCGAGGGGTGCTGTGCCCTGGGGGTGGGTCAGAGAGAAAGGCAGCCTTAGAGGGAGGCAATGGCAACCCAGAAAGATCGTCATGCACCCGAGGAGGGAAGAAAGCCCAGGGGCACCAGCCCCCCTTCTCCCTCCTCTGCTCCTTATAGTATCCATAAAGGCCACAGGCACAGTAACCGAAAAGCAGGGGCCCAAGGGTGACGGATCACGTGTGCATTCCGCTAATTACAATAATTGCTATTTAATGCTCTGTGTGTGTTTCCTCAGACTAAGAGAGCATACGCAGTGCCAGAATAGGACATGGTGGTATTGGATATTTGGGTATTTGCTGTTTTCTTCTTTACTAAAAAATATATGTTCAACAGACACATGGGAAATCATGAAAGCAAGGCCGAGACAGCCATAGAGGGCAGAGGTGCGGGCTGTTCGTGCTGCCTGGAATAAGGTTAAGGCTGGGAGGCAGGGATTAGGGAGCTTGGATCCCACGGGGCCTGGAGTCCAGGATTTGAGTGCAGGCACTGACTAACCACTGGAAATCCAACTTTTCTGCTCAGTTTGGAGCCAGGGGCCAAGGGGGTCAGTAACAATGGGGTTTGTCCTCAGGCAGGGGACACACCCAGTGGCCTGAGCCCTGGACCAGCTAGATGGAGAATCCCCAAGGGGCAGGGGGCAGAGTGGGGCCTGGCTGGCGAGAAGGGAAAGGAAATACGTGATGGCAGAGTTAAGAGACCATCCTGCAGCAAAAGCCCCGAGGGGACCGGCGCTGTGGAGGGGAGGGGAGCTGGTGCCAAGACCAGAATAGCTCACGGGGCTTCCTCAGCCCTGGGAAGCAGTTTGTATTTTCCCTGAAATGCTGAAATGACTCAAGCAGAGGAACTGAAATGTCTGGCCAGAACCTCCTGTGTCAGGGGTGCCTCCCTGAGTTGTCTCAGGATCTGGCCCCATCCCTCTGAGTGCTCCTGCTGCCTTCCCTCCAAGGGAATGATCAACCCTACCCAGCCCAGTTCACCCCCTGCCAGCCCCCAACACTTGAAGACATGTCAGATCAGAGTGAAATCCACAGCAAGAGCAAACCCAGGAATCAAAGAAATGTCCAAGGAGCGTCTGACAGGTGGAAGAAGACAAGGCCTGCTTTTGGAGCCGGGCGCAGGTCTGTGTTGAGACCTTGGGGAAATCAGCAGCAGCCAAGCCCCAGTCTCACCTCCTGGCACCCCTGCATGGGGACCCTGGAGTCCAGCCGACCAGGGCTGCCAGGCCCTTTTCTCAAGGAGCAAAAGAGGTCTGGGGAGTACGGGGTGTCAGGAGCCTGGAGCCACGTAGGACAGTCCATCTGCTTCCTGACTGCTGTGTGGGAAAGCGATGATCCATCCCTGCATGGTTCCGGGCAGCTGCATATCACACAGGCTGCCAGGGCAAGGGGACAGAGCCCATGAAGCTTCAGGGATCCATGGTGACCCCTGCCTGGCCAGGACAGGTGACAGAACTGTTGATACACCACGGGATATGGGCACTTTTCTCAAGGAGGGGAGCCTGTGAACCTAACGTTCCCAGGAAAGAACTGGTGTCAGAGGCTTATAAGCACTCCTCTGGAGACTGAGGATTAGTCCCTTGGGAAGACATCACTGTTATCAGAAAAGGAGCTCAATTCTGAATTTCTCAGTCCTTGTTCCAGAGAGTAGAACTCAGAGGAGTAGGCTTGCCTGACTTCCTCCCTCCTTCCCTTCCTTCCTCCTTCGCTCCTCTCCATCTCTCCATCTCTCTCCCTTGGGGCACTTAATCCTGCCAGGCACTGTTCTAGCTAGGTACTACTGCACGAGTGTCTATCTTCCCTGTGGGATCTAGGGCTCGTCCAAGCCCCGAGTCCCCACCTGTGTCCCAGCAGCCACTCTGCCTTCACTGTTGTCTGAGACCCTCGGCAATGGGTGTCTAGACTACGAGCCCCTGGAGGGCAGGAGCCACGTCCTTACAGACTGTGTGTCCCTGTGCCTGACACAGTGCCTGACAGAGAGAGGGCACTTGAAGAAGGTGGGCGGCCAGTGGAAGGATAGATGAATGGCCTCTTTTTGGCCTGCACCATGAACCTGAGAATAAGGACCGATTTATCCCAGTGTCATTGGATCTGTCTGCCCTTGCTCTTCATCCAGGAAGGAAGGTTCTTGTGACGTGCTTCTGGGCTGTGGCTCAACAGGGCAGGCCGACACCATGAGAGTCCCCCCCCCCCCCCCCACTGCCACCTCGCTGAAATCATTATTGAAGTGTCTACAGAGTAAGATGTCTCTTCCAACTTGCAGCCACCTGTCAGGTCTGTAATTACACTTCACGGCTCTAAGAAAACCTTTTCTGATTGTGTGGGTTCCAGCTCCAGAAGGAGACTCCACTGGGGGGCATACAGAAAAGTCTTTAAACACATCATGAATCTGATTTGGGGAAAGTCAACGAGGCTAGAACAACTTGTACTTTGCTGGTCATTGCTAGTTACAAGCAAGCCACTGGTGCCCACCAGCACCACTCCCAACCCTAAGCAGACCTTCCAATGTGTCTTGGGACCCCCTACCCCATTGCTGCCTACTTCCAGCCTCCATAGCACACGTAGAGGGTCCATTTCCTCAGGGCTCAGCCTCCCTGAGCTTCACCCCGCTAATTAAAACATGATGTCAGTTATTTATTCCTTCAAATGGGTTGAAGTCACTATGTTATCTCCTCTCCCACGGCTGCTTTCAGTTTGATTATGAAATGAAAGGCGACCATGTCTTCCTCTCTGCTCTCTGAAATCTCTTCACCTAGACCAGGACAGCAAAGGGACCTGAGGAGTGACAGCCATTCCCTCCAGAACTGGCCTGTCTCTCCTCTCTGTGTCCCCACAGCCAATCAGCAGCAGGACCCGTCCTCATCCACAGTGCTCATGCCCTCCAAGACATTTCTTCTGTTCAACAGGATTCAGATGCAACAAATATTTGTTTACTGAGTTCCTTTTATGTTTAAAATATTTTTTAATTTAAAAAATACTGTGGCAAAATATACATAAATATAAAATTTGCCATATTAATCAGTTCTAAGTGTATAATTCAGTAGCATTAAGAACATCCATATTCCTGTGCAACCATTCTCCAGACTCTTCTTATCTTGCAAAACAGATACTCTGTACCCATTAAACAACTCCTCCTTCTCCCCTCCTCCAACCCCTCCTCACCACCATCCCACTTTCTGTCTCTCTGACTTCGACTACTCCAGATACCTCATACAAGTGGAATCACACAGTACTTGTCTTTTTGTGACTGGTTTATTTCACTCAGCATAATGTTTTCAAGGTTGCTCCATGTGGTAGCCTGTGTCAGCATTTCCTTCCTTTTTGAGGCTGAAGAGTAGTCTATTGTATGTATAGACCCATGTTTATCCATTTGTCCATCAATGGATGCTTGGATTGCTTTCACCTTTTCGCTATTGTGAATAATGCTGCCACAAACACGGGTGTGCAAATATCTCTTTGAGACCATGGCTTCCATTCTTTCAGATATATATCCAGAAGTGGGATTGCTAATAATACAGTAGATCTGTTTTAAGTTTTTGAGGAACCACCATACTGTTTTTCATCATAGCTGTACCATTTTACCTTCCCATCGACAGCGCACAAGGATTCCAGTCTCTCCACATCCTCACCAACACTTGATCTTTTCTGTTTTGGTTTTGAGGTGGAAGTAAAGATATCCTCTCATGTTTCAGGCACTATGCTGAGTGCTTGGCACACATAATCTCATTTGATCCACGAAACCACACTGATACTCAGTAGGTGGCCACTTTCTTCCCTGTGTCATTGGCCATCTTTTTACGCATGTATGCATGTCTCTCTACTGGCAACCAGCTCTCTTGATAGCAAGAACATACGCACAGGGTGCCCACAAGGCCTTGACTTAGCAGAAGCTTGGTCGTTTTTTGTTGGTGAACTCATGAGTTAATAGTGTTTCAGGCATCAACAAGTAGTTGGGGACCTCTCTTTGGCCACAGGGGTCTCCAGGAATCTGACCTTATAGATGCTACTCCAAGCATGCATGAGTCTGTGCCTGCCATTTTATACAGGACTAACAAGGGCTCTCTTCATCAGCTGAAGCAGACTCTGCAATAACGACCTATCCTGTGTGAGCATTATGTCTCAGATACCCCAAATGAGTGTCCTATAATATGTGCCTGACAAAAATTATTCCCCCCAACAAAAATAATAGCCAACACTTTTGAATGTTTCCTACATGCCCTGCACATTACACACACTGACTGATATAATCCTCATAACAACCCAGTGAGGTCAGTATGATTATCCCCATTTTACAGATGAGAAAACTGAAGTCTCAGAGGAACACAGGCACTTTCACAAGGTCCCATAGCTAGGAGATAGGAAAGCTGGGATTTGATACCAGAGCCCATGCTCTTAATTGCTCTGGATGTGTCCAGCTTTGGGGCCTGCCCCAGGTTAGAGGAAGTTGAATAGGCCCGGACCCCATTCTCCTAATGGAGCTAGTGACCTCCTGGGTTAGGGCACAGGGCCCCCAGTCACCTCTCTGTCCACAAAGTCCCTGTCTTCTGATAATAGCTCATGGCTTGTGTTTATTCTCACCCTCAGAGCTGGTTCTGGAGAAGCCAAGAGAGTCTTCTATACAAAGAACTGTAACACTGATCCATTGATGAAAAGAGGTTCCCAGGGTTAGAGAACATTAAGGGACTTTAGCCAAAAAGCCATGTATTCTCAGAGCCCTCTTACTCTAGATTTAAGTATAATCTCAGATTTCTGTTCTGGGGAAGCAAGCAGAAGCTCTTTTATTTGTATTTTAAAACTAATCATTCATTCATTCATTTGCTCAGTCAGCTGCATCGATACATCTAGAATAATGTCCAGAACTTAACCTTTGCTCAATAAATAGATTTTCTTCCTTTTCACCCCCTCCCGCAAGCCCTTCTGGGGAGGCTGACCGAGGTACCTGTGCAGCTCTGTGTTAGGCTCAGAGAGCACAGAGGTCTGCCTTCATTTCTTTCCTCGAGGGGAACTGCTGGTGGCATAAAGTACTGTGAGAGCCTATTCTTTCCCCTCATAAGTCAAACACATTGACAGCACAGCTTCCTAATCAAGAAGGCAAGGAGGGCGGGTAGCTGGAAGGAAAAATATACAAGTATGTGACATGCTTACCCGGGCACTCATCAGTGGGGCTGATGCAAGCTGGTCCCGTGTTGTCATAAATTCAATCTTAAGCAACAGTCATTTCTCTCTCATTCTCAGATATTGGTACAAAGAAAAGCAGACAGTCACGGATGATATCCATCAAGGGAGGGGCAGAGATTCATGCTTGCCCAAATCCTCCAGATAAGCAAGGAAAAGATGACCACTCCTTTGGTGTTCATCTGTGTTTAAGCATTTGGAGTTCCAGTAAGACATTCCATGAAAAATTATCAATGTAGAAGAATAGGGTGAAGGAAAGTTTGAGGGGGTAAGGAGGACGTGCCCTTTTCTCCCATATATCCATCACAGGAAAGGTTATTTCATGAGGGGTCAAAAAGATCTGACCCTTTTCACTTGGGAGAAGTCACATCTTTGTGTTTTCTTTTGTAAAAGCAAGATGGCAGTTGGGGGTGAGGGGAGTGGAGAACTGTTTCTACATTACACTTAAAAAAATTCATACTGGTGGAACCACTTTGTAAAACTGGCAATAATAAAGCTAAATATACACATACCTGATGACTCAGGATTTCCACTCCCAGAAATTACACTTAAATGAAGTACATGCATATATTTACTATTTTTTAAAAATCCAACTAAATTCTATCAGTAGCAGAATGGATATAAACACTGTGGTTTATTCATACTATGGAGTACTATTCACTGATGAATATGAGCAAACAACAACTTCAGGCAACAGAACGGATGAATCTCGAAATAACTTTGAGGGGAGAAAGCTAGACCCAAATGTACAGACTGTATGATTCCATTTATATGAAGTATAAAAAAGGGGCAAAACTGAGCTATTCAGTTAGAAGTCAGGATAGTAGTTAAGGGAGAGGAGGGCAGTGACTGGAAGGAGACACAAGAGGTGCAAATAACGCTCTATTTCTTTCTTTTTTTTTAAGATTTTATTTATTTATTTGACAGAGATAGAGACAGCCAGTGAGAGAGGGAACACAAGCAGGGGGAGTGGGAGAGGAAGAAGCAGGCTCATAGTGGAGGAGCCTGATGTGGGGCTCGATCCCATGATGCCGGGATCATGCCCTGAGCCGAAGGCAGACGCTTAACCGCTGTGCCACCCAGGCACCCCAATGCTCTATTTCTTGATCTGGGTGCTGGTTACACAGTGTTGACTCAGTGAAGACTCATCAAGGTGCACTGGACACTTACAGCTTCTATATTTTACCATATTCATGTTATAATTCCATAAAATTTATATTCATTTATTTTAAAATATCAGATCATGGACATGGGGAATTTTGAACTCTCAAAAAAAAAAAAACCCTCAGTAAGATAAAAATTTGATCCTAAGATAACCCCTACTGGATCATGTTCCCAGGCATCTGCATATATGAGCGACACAGCTGGTCCCAAGAATAAGAGGGAGTGGGGACGCCAGCCTCTCTGGATCCTCAGAGAGAGCAGGTAACATGGTTAGATTTCCTAACATTGTTGCCAGCCCCAAAGAGACCAAGAAGAGGGAGGAGAAAGCATAGAGGGTCTGAGCCCTCCAGAAAGATGGACAGCCTCCAAAGCTGGGGCCCTGTGCCCAATAGAATCACAGTAGGCAGGAGGCTGTTGATTTTCCCTGTAGTCTTGCTGGCCACAAGAAAGACGCATGGCATGTGATGGAATTGCTTTGATGGTAATTATTTCCTGCTCAGACAGGGAGGCGATAGATCATCTCAGGGGAGGCTCCTTAATTGAAAAAGTGTCAATAGATAAAGAGCAATAAAAGCTTTTTCGGCTGAAAGCCTGGTTTCCTTAGCCCCATTTGCTTCATTCTCAACCAATCTGCTAATGCTGCTTCACCAGGAAGGGCCCTCCTGGGTCCTTTTAGCTCTTACCTGACAGACTCGTTTCCTGAGGGAGGGAGGGAAGGAACATGCGCTCATGTTGGAGGGCAAGGCCTCCACTTCCCTTGAAGTCAGGAAAATCCACTCCCCAGATCTCTGAATCGATGTTCTGAGTGAACCAACGAAACCAAATGTTGTCCCAAACTGTCATTTAGTTTATCCTCACTGATTATAGGGATGATCTTTTTTCCCCCTTGGGGATTTTCTAGGTCCTTAATCTTAGGTTACTCCTCTTTCCAAAGACCTCTGAGCTAGTTTCCAATTGAGTAGCTTCCTATCAGAGGTGTCAGGAGAAATCAAAGCCCCCACTTCACTTTGTGAGCAGTTTTAAAGAAACTCTTTTGGGATGGGGAGGAAGTGAAGCCTGAATTATCACCTACAAAAGGTTTGGGGATGACCCGTATCTTCACAGATGAACTCACCCCACAAAATGTACTGGACACCCACCACGTGCCAAGGACCACTCTCCCCTTTTAGCCTGGCTTGACCGATGCAGCCACTGAGCCTGTCTTGAGCAGAGGCTCCCCCAATCCCTGGGAACAGACTGGAGAACGAGGAGCTGGATGAGGGGCTAAGTGGACTCAGAGCAGCTCTGCCACACCCACAGAGCTTTGATTAATGGTTCCCCATAAACTGAAAAGGTGGTGTCTATGCTCCATGACCCAATCCTGTATAACATTTCTATCAAACCGTGATATACAGAACCGTAACTCAGATGAAGATGTAGACACACTCAAAGCTAGGAAGGAGAGTGGGTGAGGAAGTCAGGATTCGATATCTCAACATCCAATGGACTGATTCAACATGCTGGACCATAATGAGGTTTATGGTAAATTTCTGGGTTCAGGTTAAATCAATTTACCTAACTTCAAGAATGGGGAGCTCTTGTTCAACAGCTATTCCTATAAAAAAAAATCTGGGGGCTTTAGGAGACTATAACCTTTTTCTAAGGCAAAAATATGTCATGATGGTTAAAATATGACATTGGGCTATAGTGCTGGATGTATGGAGATCAGGATAGAAAATAAAATTTCTACACCCCTTTCTGGACAGACCACCAACAGTACCGTGTCTAGTGCTTTGCATCACTCTGAAATCTACTGTGAGCCCAAAGGAAGATGCACAGGATGGTGAGGGGTCTAGAAGCCGATACAGGATCATTTGAAGGAACTGAGGATGATCACAGGAATCTGTGATCACAGGAAACTGAGGACGATTTGGGTAGCAATAGAAAGTTCAAATTCACTTTCAAATTCTTAAAGTACTATTGAAAGAGGGATTGGCACTTGAGTCTTGTAATACGAGTGAGCAGAATGAAGGCCAATGAATACGTTAGAGGGATTTTCTTTTGCTTAATAAAAGGAGGAATTTCCAACAATCACAGAATTTGGACAACACAATAGTTGGTATGTGGCCCTCCACCCAGACACTTGCCCCCACCATGCTGAAGAATCTTTAAGTCCCTTTCATCCTGTAGGATTGGGGCTAACCTAGATGACCTCAGTCTCTTTTAATGGCTACGGTCAATAATGAATGCAGGTAACCATTTATTCAGCTTTTCTTCATGCTCCTTGCCATGAGCTGTTACTCAAGACATGGACGGGATGTGAGGGACTGGTGGGTCCCAGGGGCGTGGCTTCCTGCTATTTTCCATCTATGCCCATGAGACACCCTGGCATTGTGTGGAACTGTTCCCAGAGAGCAACAACTCCACCCTCTTGTACTGCACGATAGACAGTGACGAATACCTCAGACTCACAGTTAGCATGATCCCAAAGAGCCTTCACAGCCTGATTGTCCTGCTTCTTTATTGGGGTGCAGTGGAAGATACACACAAACATAAAATGTACCATTTGAACCATTTTTAAGCGTATGGTTTGGTAACATTAAGTGCATTCCCATTGTTACACAACCACCACCACCACCAACATTCTCCAGAACTTTCAGCCTACTTTTCAATGCCATCATGAAATTAAAAACTATTCCCCAAATCCATCTCTACTTTTAGCAGCCAGGTACTATATGCCATGGATTTCTCTGCAGACCCACCATGGCTGTAACCATCCCTCTCCATGTGCATACTGCATTGTCTGATGTCTGACACATAGGAAGTAGAAGGGGTCATGCCAGTCACTGGTTCTGGGTGAACATGTGACAAANNCAGACCTGTGCTTCCCACATATAAGCTGCCTTCTGTGCAGTTTGGTAGAGAAGAAGGCTTAGGAAGCCTCTTCTTATGTTGAGACTGATGGCCACCCCTGAGGACATGGGCCAGCTTGGGTCCAATTTCACTTTTTTCCTGAAGGTAAAGAGGGAAAGTGATCATCAAGGGTCTGCACTCACTCCCGTTGATCCGCCTGGCTTGGTGTTAATGTAAATAGTTAATTGCAGTCGTGCAAGCCGTGGAGAATACAGGGTAGCTTTAATTAATTCCAGTACATGCCTTGCACTGTTTACATTCCAAATTACCTTCAAGTCAGAAGTATGTGGCCCAGAACCACAGTTTGGGGGCAATAAAATTCCACTGGCCGCTGCTTTCAGCATCTGGAAGTCATTTGCTAAAAGACACAGAGTTTGCTATTTGGGAAAGCTAGATGTGCTTCAAGGGAGAGATGAGGTGACAGTGGCTTTCTCCCAAGCTGCTGACATAAGGAAAGAACCTGGCCAGCTTCAGAGGAAGAGTGAGGTCCCGTGGATTCTGAGCAGAGATAGGGAAACCCCGCCATTTGCTGCCATCAGCATGAACGGAAGCCTAGGATGAGAGCCTGGGGAAAGATGTTACACCCATGACCAGGATTAGATTTCTAGAAAGTATTTTGCGTCGCTCCAGACACCAGCCCTTAGTTTGCTAAAATTGGGGTTGTCTTCCTTTTCCCATTCCCTATCTACCTCCCACCCAAGTGCATTTTCCAGGATTCACAGAAAACTCCATCTGCATTAAGAAGAGTGTTTGGAGGCAACAGTTGGTTTTTCTGATGTGCTTGAGAACATTACGAGTTGGTTACACGATATCTCCAAAACACATTGGTTCCTTGGCACCTCTTATGCACTGAGAACTGGAACCCAATGAATGAAAGATTCCTGTGAGTAGAAGGCCCTTGCAAATTTCATCTAGTCCATCCCCCTGCCTTTAGGCAGAGCTAAATATAACCCACTCTGTACTTTCAGGCATCGACCATATTATTTCCCTGTTCAGATCTGAAAAAGGAAGGCTGGGTTATGAAAAAATACTTTGCATTTGCTCCTTTGGAAGTCAAACGAGTCAACAATGCTAAAAGGTTTATAGTATCTCTCTAAATAAATCAAAACTTCATGTAAATCCTATTATTTGTCAATGTCATTTTGCCTCCCACTCATTCAAAATCCAAGTTAGATTTGCTGGTGGTACATTTCAAGAATTCTGCATTCTCAATTTCTAACTGGGAGGCAGGGGACAGGGTATCACCCCATCTTTCCAGCTGAGGAACCAGAAGGGAATAGAGGTGGGCCCTGGAGTCAGACAGACCTGAATTGAGGCCTTGACTTGGGTTAATCTACTTCTCTAAGCCTCCACTTTTTGTGAGTAAAGTGGAGATAATGCGACAACTTCCCTGATGGGGGTATTATGGGTTAAATGAGGTAAGAGTTGTAAAGGGGTTCTGAATACTAAATGTTCCCACCACAGTACCTGAGTGGCCTCAGTGGTGAGCTTGAATGGCTCTGGGGACCACGCAGGAAACTTTAATTGGGGATCTCACAGCCCCCCAGGCCACCATGTATGTCTCTGACTGCAGGCAGCTCTAGGTACCCCCAGACTGCTCCCTCCTGGAAACTGGGGTGATCCCAGCTAACTTCCGTGCACTGGGTTAGATGTTTGGCATTCCACCCTCGGCTCTGCTCCACTTCTCCATTCTTTCCTTCCTGGATTGTAAGTCTCCAGAAGGCAGGGACCGCCTCTCTGAAGATCACTGAGCGCAACACGGTGCTTGCAAAGCTACCTCGAAAGCAGTGCTTAATAAATACTTTTTAAAATGATCGAGATGATATCGCTGTGTTACACGTGACCCACCTTAAAAACTAAAATGTCTTGCTTCTTTTTCTAACCTACTTGGACAGTCATGGACTGGAGTTTCTAGCCTCCTATCCTAGTATGTGGGTGTTTGAATGACTCCTATAATTAAGCAGTTTTGGGTCTTTACTATTTATGTCAGCATTTCGCCAAGTGTCGTCCAAGTATTAACTGCATCAAAACCACATGGGGTGGGGGTGGAAAGGGAGTGTGTGCTACTTAAAAATGCAGATTCCTGTCCTGCACCCCAGACCTCCTGAATGATCATCTCTGGGGCCAGAGCCAGGGACCTTCCTTTAAATAAGCCCAGCCAGTGTAGCCTCTTTTAGAGTCTGCAATACTGGGCAGTTGTATTGGTCTCTCAGAATTGAGTGTGGTCAGTTAGTGACATAAGTGGGCTTAAGCCAGAAGAATTTGCACTTTCTTGCCCTGTCCAGAGACCTTGCAAATTCAAATGCACCAGAGAACAGGCAAAGGTTCTTAGTGCTCTAGGATCACAGCACAGAAGAGAATGCTCCGCTCACAGCCTCAAAAGATGAAGAGCCCAGACAACGTCATTGGGCTCATTCCGCATGGCCCTGGTCCTTTGTGATGGATGGCTCTGTAATTTTTAGAAAGTGCACCGGGTGGCTGTGCTGCACGGTCAAATTTGAGAACCAAAGTTGCAGGCCATCCACCTCTGCCCCAGTGAGCTTTGCCGAGAGGTACAGCCAGGCAGTGGGGAGACCCACAAACCCCAGGCAGCAGGGAGCTGGATTCTAGTCATGGCTCTGTTGCCTCCAAGAAGCTGTGTGGTCCCGCACAGCTCCTTAGGCATCTCAGAGCCTATTTGTCTCAACTAACTAAATCTACAGCTTTCAGATTTTATTTTGGCAATGATATTCTTTGCCAAAAAAACCTTAGCCCACACCTGGATGCAGAGAATAGATTAAAGTGCAGTGGTCAGCACCACCTCCAGCAGCCCCCTGGGGGCAGGTCAGTGGGAGCCCAGAACACAGCTCTGGGATGATCCAATGTCCAAGTCACACCTGCAGCTCTGCGCTTCCCCAGGCTGCACCCCAGGAGTGGACGGGAGGAAAGATGTCAGCACGTTCTCTCGATGCAGAGCGGGCCAGCAGGAGGATGTCTCATGCTTCAGTTGGGTACCCTACAGGCAGCTAAGAATGGGCTCTGGGTAGCAGTGGTAGTTTGGCAAGGGGGGGGGGTCTGCTCCCCCCAACCCTAGTCCCCAGGGACGTGGAATTCCCCTGACAGCAAATGGACACGATCTAATCTCCTCCCACTGCTGCTGCAGGAGTTGTTCCCAGACAAACAGGCTTCGGGAATGCTTTCTCACCTGAATGTGAGATGGGTGTACATTAGCTCTTCTCCCAAAAGATATTTGCACATTCAAGACCCCAGTGATAGGTCCTGGGGCAAATGAGCTTGTTTAGCATGTTTCTAAACCAGCATGTCTCAAACTTTTTTGACTGACAGACCCTTTTTTACAAGTAGTTTATCCGATATTCTTTGGAAGACAGTGTGTGATACACAGAGGTAGTGTCAGAAGTGCCTGCATGTGGGTTTTGGGAAAAGGAAGACATCCTGAGGATTTGGAGGTGAGGAAAAGCAGAAGAGGAATTTTTTTGGGGGGGTTTTCCTTTCACTTATATTTTAGGGGACAAAAGACTACAGGACCTAACTTCATGATTACTCAAGTCCTAGGACTCAGAGTAGCTATTTGTGAGGGGACTCCAGGTTTGCATGCTCTCTGGCAGAATCTCAGGAGAAGACAGCGGATCTGAACAGGAGGCCGGCTCCAGGCGCTACGCTCTCCTTGGAGGCTGCCTGCTGGCCTCCTGTTCGGCCCCGGAATGTGTCTGACCACAAGAGCACGCAGGCTGAAGGTGTGTTGTGTCTGCTCACGGCACGCTTCTCACCATGAACCAAAGCCTGGGAAACGTCAATGCGCATAGCCAGACCATAGTTTCTGGAAGTTTCCAAACTCCCTTCCACACCCTAGCAGCCTGCCACCCAACAAGATCAGTGGCACAGTGGGTCTTCCTTCACAAGAAAGACAGGTTTGGTTAAGAACACAACACCTTAGGGGAGGCTACCTGGTTTCAAATCCTAGCTCCACCGCCCATAGCTATATAACTTCTGGCAAGTTCCTTAATTTCTTCATGCCTCAGCTTCTTCAACCATTAAAATGGGGAATGTCCATAGGATGAAATGAGTTAACCTAAGTAATATACTTAACACCATGTCCGGCACATAGTAAGCCTCAGAAAGGTGTCTGCACCAGCAAACTTTTTTCGGGCTTGGGAAGGAGGATACCCAGCCTGAATTGTTTCTGCACTTCTGCAAGTACGCACAGCTGAAAGAAAGGTGGGACGGTGGGGAGAGCACCCAAGATAAGACAAATACATTGTCACATAGGGGAGGAGCACCAGACTGGGGACCAGGTGAGCTGGCCTCCACGTGAGGCTCTGCCACAAACTTTGCTTTGTGACTTGACTTTCCCCAGAGTAAAATGATGGGGTTAAATTAAGGGGCATTGGAGTCTCTCAGATTTTACACTCCATGTTTCCCAGCGCAGGTACTGGATACAGGAGGGGCTGGGGTGGCCCGAGGAGCCAGACTGAGCACAGCACTAGCCCCATGCTGCACACATCTTTGTGCTGGGCAGGAGCACGGGGAGGATGGATACTCAAGCCTCCCTCAGCCCCTGCTAAGGAGCTGCCCAGCGGTCCTCTGAGTGGCTCAGGATGGTGCTGACGCCAAGGCTGTGGCCCACACAGCTGCCATCCAGTGACTTTGAGCTGCATTCAACTAGGTAAGAATTTAATGTCACAGTCAAGATTAAAACTCCGTAAAAACTGAAAGCCTCTGGGTGCAGCTCCTTTTCTCATCCACATACTTGGTTCACTCAGACCTGTGCCTCTTTTCCCCCTAGAGCCTTGCTCTGTGCTCACATGTTGAACCTCATTGAGCTCCATGTTTGGAGGCAGAGAGCATCTTTTGAATTTAAAAGCAACTGGCTGCTATAGCCCTGATAATTGTGCTGTGCAGTGCAGAGAGGGCTTATTCACTGGGAGGTCTGCACGGGCTTGGTGGCCTGGAAGAAATCTGTTTTCTGTCCCTTTACAGAAAAGAAGGACAGCGGGTCTGTCTCCTCTGGACACTCAGTTATGTGAGCTGATGCTTACTCTCCCAGCTTTATGAAGGTGCTCTGGCCCTGCTCATGGGGGGAACAGCAAAACACAGGGGGACAAAACAGGTCAAAGGGGAGGGGATTTCACACATCCAGAGAAACCATGCTCTAGGAGCTCTTCCTGCAGTGCTGGGCCAGTTAGCAAGGGTGCTCCCTGTGCTCGCATGGCTTGCTTGCTGCGCCCTGACTAGGAGGGAGGAAAGGCTTGGCAATCCCAAAAGTCTTCTAGGCTGGATCCCTCTCTACCTTTATCCCAGAGACCTGTGCCTTCTCAAACCCCATCTGCCCCTTCACACACACACACACACACGCGCGTGCACACGTGCACACGCAGGCACACAGTGTCTGCACGGGCTCTGACAGACTTGTAACTCACCAGAATCCACTGTCTGATGTCTCGCTTTCCACCAGAGTTCGAAGTCCTTGACAGACATCTTCTCATCTGTCCTTGCCTGAACTCTCAGTGCTCTGACAGGAGAAGTGACAAACGCAACCTACTCCCCGCCCCACATTCAGCAGGTGAGGGAGACCGAGCCATCTGCCCAGGCACACGTTGCGGCTCCTCTTGAGAAGGGGCCCCCCGTCACCTGGAAAGCAGCAGGGCTGCTCTAAGGACTCCCTTCACATCTCCGCCACGGCGCGCACTTGCGGCGTGCGGGAACAATCGGGATGAAAGCCCGACAAGACGGCGTCTTCTGCAAAGCAGCCCACTGCTCAGGGCCGCCCCCAGTCCCCAGCATGCCTCGACGGAACTCAGGGGCTTACGGTCTGCACAGCCCTCCAGAGCAGTCTTACCCATCTGGATGAATCCACTAGTGAATTCTGTTAGGGCTGAATGTGTCCCCCCAAATTCACAGGTGGAAGTCCGAATCCCCGGTACCTCAGAATGTTACTGTATTTTGAGATAGGGTTTTTAACAGAGCTAAGTAAGTTAAAATGAGGTCAGAATTATGGTGGACACAGGCACGTATGGAGGAAAGGCAGTGTGAAGATGCAGAAAGAAGGTGGTCATCTACAAGCTAAGGAGAAAAGGCCTCTGAGGAAACCAAGCCCGCCGGCACCTTGATCTCAGGCTTCTGGCCTCCAGAACTATGACAAGATACATTTCTGTTGTTTACATCACCCTGTCTGTGGTATTTTTTCTAAGGCAGCCCAAGCAAACTCATACAGATTCCTTCACTCATTTTCCAATCTGTAAGACACTTGCATGGCTCGAAGCCACGTTCATGAGCCAGTACACTGGCTCCAATACTCAACCATGTCCCCGCCAGTTAATGCCCGAAGCTCCCACAACTTGGCTAAAGGAGGGAGATGCAGGAGGAAGCAAGTGAAAAGGAGACAGAGGGTCCAGAACGATGTTCCCCACACAGCGCACCCCAGGGCACCAGGCCGCCCTCTCTTCACGGCAGGAGCGCCAGCTTGACATCTTGCTCTCTGGCCTCCCTGACTCGCACTGTGATGCGTGTCCTGCATTTACAAAGCATCCCAGGCAGGACACAGACCCCTTAGTGATGCAAAGGCAATGGGATCCAGCCAGAGTGCTCTGTCTGAAGGCAACCAACATGGAGATGGAGCCAACATGCTCCCCAGTCCTAAATTAGAACGTGGAGGGCAGAGAAACAAAACAGACCAAAATACCATTCTTCTCATGAGGGAATATTTACTGAATAGTTTATATATACTGAATGAATCTTATGTAAGAGTCAACATGTTCAAAGCACTAAAAATAGGTCTGGATACATTTTGGTGAATAAGCTATTAATGTATTTAACCCTTCTAAAGAAAAACCATATATGTAAGAGAGGGCAAGTGGCCAGTGCCCCTCCCCCAACCCTGGGTGCCTGTGGACTGTCAGAGGGGAGAGGACAGATACAGGTGGACAGCCCCCACCAGCAAGAGGAAAAGTCCATGGGCTTCCAGGAGGGCAGGGATACACGGGAAGGAGCTTCCAGGAATGGGTGGCTTCCTGCAGCTTACCTCTGGAAGAGCCTGGAGAGTACATAGGCAGCAAGCAAGGGCCTGACAGCCACCCTCTCGTCTCCTGTGCAAGGGGAGCTTCACTTTTGTTTCCCAGAACTCGGGCCGGCCACCCTCTGTCCTACCGTCCCCGTCTGGGGAGAGCCCCCAGTGCACGGTCAGGGGTGGCGAATGGGTTAAAGAGCTGTGGAGGAGGCCTCAGGGCAGGGATTCAGCGTACACGTCTCACCAAGGAGCCCCCGCGGCCAGAGCCAGATTTCAGTTCGTAAACACTTGTCGGTCACGAAAACCATCCAGCCTCAAAAGCAGTATCCTTTTCAGAAACCCAAACACTTCTTCTTGTAAGTGAACCAAAGTTTACAAATTTTTTCCTAATAAATCAGTTGGATTGTACTTCTTTTGTAGAATTACTGACCCAGAAACAAACCTAAAACATCTTCAAAATAGCCTCTCAACCGCACTGATAGTTCATTCAATTGCGAAGCCTGACTAGTCTCTTCTCATTTTTATTTCCAGCTGGTTAATGACTAAGGAACATTACACCAGGAGTAGGATCTGGGGCTCCCAACCACTGTCAGGGCCAGGCTGGGGAATCTCGGGGAAATCTCGTCAGCCTCCTGGGCCTCTGTGCGCCTCCCTTGGAACGTGGAAGGGTGGAGGGTATCCGTAAGGCCCCTTCAGGCTCTGCCTTGTAGGACCTCATTATCCCTGTTTTTCCACAGGAGATGAGCTTCGGATGCTCATTTCTCAGAATGTACATGGGTGCTCTGTAGGAAGAAGTGCTCTGTGGTCAAGTAGGTTTGGGGGTGACCTGCACTTCTTTACTGCAAGACTTCTCTGAACCCTGAAAATGTTAATGAGCAATCTGTGATTCTCCAGGAGGGGAATTAAGAAGGCTGCAGCATTTCTAACATAAAGCATAAAATGACTATTTAAAAAAATTTTTTTACAAGACTGGAACACTTTTAAGGCCCACAGAGGAGAGCAGGATATGCAGCTAGTCTTCTGGGACAGAGGTTGCTGCTGAAGTCCCCGAAGTGGTGGCACACAGTCACCTACCCCGAGTCAGCCCAGCCCTGGAGCTGAGTGCCTCCCCAGACAGTGCTCTCAGGCCGTGGAGGCAGCACCCACAGCTTCCTGGGCAGCCCCGCTGCCGAGGACCTGCTCACCACCAGAAGTGGACAGCATGCCCACAGACCACTAGGAGCTGTCCAGAGGCCACAGAGGGAAACGACCCTGCTGAGAAGTGGCCGTGTAGCTCGGGGATCCCAGCCAGGCCAGCTGCTCATCACCCCGACCCCAGCGGTTTCACTCCTGTCCCAGGCTGCTCCTGGGAAGCCCCACCTTCCACATGTCCCCAGCAGGTTCCTGACTCAGGGCCCTCTCCCAACACTCTCCAGAAGCCCCTCACCATCTTCAGGGCTCACTGAGTTCCTACCCTGGAATCCTTCAGCCCTAGAGAGTCCGAACGACACAATTTAGCACTTAATTACACATCCTCTCATCTGGCTCCTGCTCCTCAAACAGTACAAATGAGGCTTCCCAGATCAGACTGAAAATGTCCCGAAGGAAGGGAGTACCGTCCTTCCTTATGTCACGCTACCAAGCATCAATCTGAGCAAACAGTAGGCACTCAATAAATGAATGTCAATTAATTCATTTTGGATGGTAATCAGGACCTCACTGTTTCCCCAAAGATGGCCCTCATTCTTTACAAATACGTCTTGAGTGTGATGTGCATAACATTACTCCAATCCTCCCCAGAGTTCTTGGTTCAGGCACAAATTCAAAGCTAGTCTACTCCCTCCGGCCCCTAGAGTTGCCACAGAACTCAGGGCCAGAATTTTTTACTTCATATTCTTTAAACTCCTAAATTTCTTAGTCCATAGCTTCTACTTGAATTACCACATGGATCATGACGATGGTTAACAATTACTGAATACCTATGACGTGCCAAACATTCCACATGTATTAATTCGTTTAATTCCCAATACTTATATGAAGTGGGTACTGTTGTGGTGATGATGAAATGAGGCTTAGGGGAAGATGAGTAGCTTCTCTGTGTCCCCCAGCTCAGAACTGGTCTATATAGGGGACCCCAGAGCCACCAGATGGTCAAAAGGAAAGACGCAAAATCTCTTTTCCTGGAAAATGAAAATTGAGTCTTTGCCTTCCAGTGGTTTCTGAATCTGGCTGTGTGTCAAATCAAATAGTAACAATAATAATAATCATTCCTCATTCCTACCCTCAGAGATTCTGTTTCAGCAAATCTGAGTGGCGCCCAGGAATCTGTATTTTCTCAAAGATCATTGGGTGATTCTGATGGTCATTCAGGATTGAGAAGCACTGATCCCATCTGTGCCCTTCTGTCCACACCAGGCACCGGACAAGAGATCTTCGGTGAATACTGACACCCACTGTGTGGGAAATGGGAAACAGTGGGTTGGCATGCCAACCCTCCTCCCTTCCGTCCCTCCCCAAATACACTGTAAAATGGATATAGTTTAATCCGCTGAGCCTCCATAGTGATGTGTGGGGAAGGTGAGGAGAGCCTGGAAGATGTGGGGCCCAGGGCACCCCCACATCAGGATTTTTAAAGCTTCCCCGATGATTCAAATGCAGAGCTCACAGCTTTGTCTTTTTTCAGCCTTGACCTTTGAAAGATCCTTTCTCACGTAAACAAAGTGAGCCCGAATGCTCCTTCGCAGCTCCAGCCAATTTAAAAACTAATGACGTGAAAAATATTTTAATACCCTCACTAGTTCAGCTCAGCCTCATTAGGAAGAATAAGTAAAACAAAACATATTCCCCACACACGATCAAACTGAGAAAGTCAAGTGCCTGGGAGATGGGGAGCACGTCAGTGTCCTGCCTCAGGGCAGCTTCCAGCACAGGTCCCACACAGCTGGCGTCACGGACACGAAAGGTCAGGGCTGGGAGGGACCTCAGAGAGCCCCTGCACACGTGCCCCGGCCCGCAAGGGGAAGTGACTCACTCACACCTGCCGGCCAGCAGAACCAGAACCCAACCTGGTGACCCTGGATGGCACCGTGACACAACAGCAGTTAGCCTAAGAAGCTTCCAGATTCTACTTTCTGCTTTCCACATGCCGGGAGGCAAAAATGAATAATATCGATCACTGAAGCCTTGATGTGAATTGATGGCATGATCACTCGAGGGCTACCTGCATTTTAATTTGTAGCATGAATGATTTCGTTTCTTGTTAAAAAACTTAAGACCCTTGTTGAGCCTGTCACAGGGCAGACAGGGTGCCATGCTGTCTACACACACTTCCCTTGACTTACACATTCCAACAACCTAGGAGCAGCAGCAAGGATTGCCCCTGTTCCTCAGATGGGGAAACTGAGGCTTCGAGAGGGCAAGTGCCTGGACCAAGGTCACAAGAGCACATATGTGTGGTTTGAACCAAACTGTCTGACTCCAGAGCCCTTGGCTGTTACCACTGGGAATATCATCCCCTTCAGTCTGGACAAGCCAGCAAGGGACAATATTTTGGAACAACTGCTAAGGGCCCCTACAACAGAAAAGACAACCTGCTTCAGACACTTAGACACTTTCCCTTGTTTTTCTTTCCTTCATCCTCCTTCTCTCCCTCCTTTATTTATTTTTATTTTTTTATAATAATTTTTATTATGTTATGTTAGTCATCATACAGTATATCCTTAGTTTTTCATGTAGTGTTCCATGATTCATTATTTGCTTATAACACCCAGTGCACCATGCAATACGTGCCCTTCTTAATACCCATCACCAGCCTATCCCAATCCCACCCCCCTCCCCTCTGAAGCCCTCAGTTTGTTTCCCAGAGTCCACAATCTCTCATGGTTCATTCCCTCTTCTGTTTACCCCCCCTTCATTCTTCCCTTCCTTCTCCTACCGATCTTCCTATTTCTTATGTTCCATAAATGAGTGAAACCATATGATAATTGTCTTTCTCTGCTTGACTTATTTCACTTAGCATAATCTCCTCCAGTCCCGTCCATGTTGCTGCAAATGTTGGGTAATCATTCTTTCTGATAGCTGAGTAATATTCCATTGTATATATGGACCACATCTTCTTAATCCAGTCATCTGTTGAAGGGCATCTTGGCTCCTTCCACAATTTAGCTATTGTGAGACAATGCTGCTATAGACATTGGGGTGCATATGGCCCTTCTCTTCACTAAGCTCTGTATCAGTGGGGTAAATACCCAGTAGTGCATGCTGGATCATAGGGTAGCTCAATTTTTAACTTTTTAAGGGACCTCCACACTGTTTTCCAAAGTGGCTGTACCAACTTGCATTCCCACCAACAGTGTAAGAGGGATCCCCTTTCTCCACATCCTCTCCAACATTTGTTGTTTCCTCCCTTGTCAATTTTTGCCATTCTAACTGGCGTAAGGTGGTATCTCATTGTGGTTTTGATTTGAATTTCTCTGATGGCTAATGATTTTGAACATTTTTTCATGTGTCTGTTAGTCATTTGTATGTCTTCATTGGAAAAGTGTCTGTTCATATCTTCTGCCCATTTTTTGATTTGATTATTTGTTTCCCATGTATTGAGTTTGAGAAGTTCTTTGTAGATCTTGGATACTAGTCTTTTATCTGTCGTGTCATTTGCAAATATCTTCTCCCATTCCGTGGGCTGCCTCTTAGTTTTTTTGACTCTTTCCTTGGTTGTGCAGAAGCTTTTTATCTTGACGAGGTCCCACAAGTTCATCTTATCTTTTGTTTCTCTTGCCTTTGGAGATGTGTCATGAAAAAAGTTGCTGTGGCTTATATCAAAGAGGTTGCAGCCTACGTTCTCCTCTAGGATTTTGATGGACTCCTGTCTCACATCGAGGTCTTTCATCCATTTGGAGTTTATCTTTGTGTATGGTGTGAGAGAGTGGTCAAGTTTCATTCTTTTGCAGATAGCTGTCCAATTTTCCCAGCACCATTTATTGAAGAGACTGTCTTTTTTTCCACTGGATGTTTTTTCCTGCTTTGTCAAAGATTAGCTGCCCAAAGAGCTGAGGATCCATTTCTGGGTTTTCTATTCTGTTCCATTGGTCTATGTGTCTGTTTTTGTGCCGGTACCATGCTGTCTTTGGGATCACAGCTTTGTAGTACAGCTTGAAATCCAGCAACGTGATGCCCCCAGCTTTGTTTTCCCTTTTCAACAATTCCTTGGCAATTCGGGGCCTTTTCTGGTTCCACACAAATTTAAGGGCTGTTTGTTCCAGTTCTTTGAAAAATGTCATTGGTATTTTGATCGGGATAGCATTGAAAGTGTAGATCGCTCTGGGTAGCATGGACATTTTAACTATGTTTATTCTTCCGATCCATGAGCATGGAATATTTTTCCATCTTTTTGTGTCTTCTTCAATGTCTTTCAAGAGTGATTTGTAGTTTCTAGAATATAGATCCTTTACATCTCTGGTTAAGTTAATTCTGAGATAACGTATGGTTTTTGGTGCTGTTGTAAATGGGATGGATTCCCTAATTTCTCTTTCTTCAGTCTCATTGTTTGTGTATAGAAATGCAACTGATTTCTGAGCATTGATTTTGTATCCCGCCACATTACTGAATTGCTCTATAACTTCTAGTAGTTTGGGGGTGGATTCTTTTGGGTTTTCCATATAGAGTATCATGTCATCTGCCAAGAGAGGCAGTTTGACTTCTTTGCGGATTTGGATACTCTTTATCCCTTTTTGTGGTCTGACTGCTGTTGCAAGGACTTCTAGTACTATGTTTAAATAACAGTGGTGAGAGTGGGCATCCTTGTCGTGTTCCTGATCTTAAGGGAAAGGCTTTCAGCTTTTCCCCATTGAGTATATCATTCTCCCCCTCCTTTAATATGTGTGCGGTTTTTAGTTTTGTTTTGTGTTTTTGGCAAATGCTGGAGTGCTGCAGCACATCTACATACACCCAACTGTTAAAAATAGATACAGGTACACACGTTACGTATACATGTGTATGCAAGGGGCATGGAGAAATATTCTAACGTAAACTATATGAATACACGCACAGGTACACACATATATAACGCATAGATATTCATACGCATATGTAATATATGGATAATCACACACATCTATTACGTATATATTCAGACCAAACAGAGGGAGAGGACCCAAGATTCTCACAGAAATGCCACCTGAATGATTTCAATGTCAAAATATCACTCACAAAATTCACGAGCATGCTGTGAGGCTTAGGGTTGGTGGGGGGGCGGGTAACACAACATCTGGGGGTCAGAACTCCGCAGGGATGCTTCCTTAGCAAGCTCTCTCCTTAGCCTTTGCTCTTGGGAGGCAGAGGCAACAGCCCACTTTCTTATAACCCACTGTCTTTTGAGGAATTAAAAATAACAATGTTAATAGCACGAGTAAATCAGGCCCATGGACCTGACCACTTTCTGATTCTGCCAACGGTTCTCTATTTGTCAACATCCTCCTGGTGCAGGCAGAATCTCTCTCTCAAAGCCCAGCCAGCTCCGTGGAGGAAACAATCAGCCTTTAAATGCCTCTGGTAAATGCTACTGTCAGTAAGGCAGCTCCCTGCAGTGGCAACTCCCATGTGTTCTGTGCTCCTGCCCCTGGAGAGTAAATGACAGCTAAAATTTGGAGGGCAGGCTAAGGGGATAACACACAGGAAGCTTGCAAACATAATCAGAGTTAGTTTTATTATGGAGTTGTTTGCTTCCCTGTGCTGTACTCAACATCTTCCCTTTTATCGTGGTTATGTTTCTCCCACCAACTAACAGAGGGGTGCACCCCCAAGGCGGGACCCAGGCAAAATGATGAGGAAGACACAGTTGGCTTTCTAAACCCTTCTCCATTTCTTCAGTCAGTTCCATGGATTTATTTGATCTGTGATGAGCTAAGTGATTCTGATAAGGGTGTTAGCAAGTTAAAGTTTTCTCTTTCCCTAGAGGATTATGGAATAGCGGAAGCAAATCAAAGCTATAATGGTGGCATTTCAGGCAGAGGGACATTTACAAGGAAGAGACATTTCCACCCCGTGCAGGTGGGTGTTTCCCTATTGTTGGACCACAAACCAGTTGGGGCATTTTATGCTTCTGTGTGCCCCGTATAAGTCTGGCTTCCCTTCCCTTTTCCTCACTCTTTGGCTCCGTGGTAGAGAATTCAGATAGCCCGCAGTTTGATGTGGGAAAGCTTACGGCAGCAGTGCGGGCGGTGGCGGAGAGGAGGTGGTCTGCATTGAGGATATTCTGCAAGCAGCTCCAAATACTTCTTTGGGTTGGCATTGGGAGGGAAAGAACACTGGCCCTGCACCCTTTTGGACCCCAAGAACCTTCCTCCAGCCTGTCCCCGTGCAGTGCTGCAATGGCCTCGGACTGAGGGTCCCGAGGGTAAAGAGCCAAATGCACCATCAGGGTTAAGTTTCCCCTCAATATAAAATGTCTTTGTTGTTGCCTGTGACCTGGCTTTTGGCCTGTGAGGCCGGACCGTAGAGAAATGCTTCAGCCATTGTTTGCAGTCAAGGATTTTCGGTTCCTCTGTCTCTAGGGTGAAGATTCCCCGCACTTCTGCATTTGCAGTGAAGAGATTGCTCCTCGTAACCATTAGGGCAGAGCGGCTATCACGTCCCCACTCCATTAGCATGGATAAACACTTGTGCTCACTCATCATCTGTCAACATCTCTCTTTTCCCCACTCCCTTTCCATTTTTCCATCTTTACTCTAAGACACAGGGCACAAGTCATCCATTTTTATGACACCTGCTGAGCAACCTCATTTTTCTGACCGCTCTGGCATATGACACCCCTTCCATTCTCCTTGCTTCCTACCAAGGCTGCTCCTATTCTAGAGAGGAGGGCAAGACCCAATCACAGGGACAAAGAAGCAACATGTTCCCAAAAACAAAACGATGAAAACAATCCATGCAGTCTGCGATATGAACTACTAACAGAGGGTGCACATTGAGAGGTTAGGAGTGTGAGCTTAGAATCAGACAGCTGGCCCACATCTGCTACTCCCAAGTGTGTGACCTTGAGCTCCTCAGACTCTCAGCTGGCTTGTCTGCAAAATGGAGATATTGTCAAGCAGCAGGGTGGTTACAACACTTAAATCATAGGATCGTAATGGGCCTAGCACTGTGCCTGAGCTATTGTGATGAATAGAAATGGTAGGTATTATTATTTTTAACCTTTACCATTCTTAATACCATTTAGCATCTATGTGGCCCCCCCAGCTGAGCCAGAATCATTATTATCAACACACATCCATTGAACAGTGTTATTTTAAGGAAATTCTGCTATTACTGGGAATACAGGAGATAGAAGAAAATTCCTTGCCCTGGAAAGAGAAATTCAGGTACATGGGCACATGTACCAAATGTGTGTCTATTTAGTGAGGGCTGCAAGATGTCAGAGGAGTGATGTTTCGTTAAGGTGGGGGGGGGTTGTTTGAATGAAACCTTGAAGGACAGAATGGTGAGAGGCATTTTAGATGGGAGGTGACAGAGGTGGGAGGGCCACAATAGGAATAAGAAATAAGGAATTAATCAGCTTGACCATACTCATTGCATCCTGAAGAAAAATGGAGAATAGGTTTGGGGAATTGCTAAGGGCCATTTGTCAGATTAAGGATGTTTATTGTCCAGGCTTCTAGGAGACAAAGAATCTGTTTTAAAGGGGGATTAAAGAGCAAAAGATGATTTAGGAAGAAGACTCTAGTGGAGGCCTTTATGCATGTCTCTGCTAGAGTCTTCTTCCTAAACCTAGTGGGAGGCTATATGCAGGGAGCCAGCTGGAAGACTACTACGATAGTCCAGTCTCCAGAAAACATGCTGGAAGAGGAAATAGGAAGAAGGGTGAGATGCGAGACAAATGCCAAACAAACCGATTCCCTGAGAAGAGTATGCCACAGAACGGTGAGCCCAGTTATAGCTTAACTGACCATGGAGCTCCCACGGGGGGCAGACATGCCACACCACATACCAACTGCACACATGAACAGACACTGCCCAGCCCACTGTGGCTGGATTTTCTGCTTGATTGATGGTGAAATTGCCTTGACTACTTGTCTCGGTCTGTGTGACCAACAACGCATCCACAGTCCCAGCAGCTGCCAGAGATGCTCCTTATTCTGGTGACCCATGGCGTACTAACTAACAAAGCTGCTTGCCCCTGCAGGTCTACTTGGGCTCGTCTGGCTTGGATGGCCTGACTTCCGCTCTCATTGACTGTCTTCTTCCTTTCTTGGCCCAGCTGGCATTCTTCAAGCTGTGTGACATGCTCCAACAGCCTTTGGAGACAGTCTTCCCTGCCCACAGAACGACTTCGTTTTGGAGCTGCTTTCTGCCTGGATTCCCACCCTCACCACTGCAGCCCAGGCCTTCTTGACCTCTCTGACCTACCACCAGCCTCCTTGTCCACTCCCCACCACCACCAGTCAGCCTCCCCAAATGCCAGCAGGGTACTCGTTGACTGCCTACAGGAACAGACCCCATTCTTTCCCAGGATATTCAAGGTCTTCCCTCTCTGACCCCAGTCTGCAGCTCCCTTACCAGGCTGCCTGCTCAAGCTTCCTCAGAAACTTCAGCCACATTCACGCCTCATGCCATGGGCCATGCTCTGCTTAGAATGTTCTTCCTTCTTTCTCTGCCCACATCGCCAACCTTTTTTTCTGACTAACACTTATCTTTGAGTTCCAGATCAAATGCATCCTCTTTGCAACTCTCTCCTTTTACACCAGGCAAAAACACTCCCTCCATTTAAAATTATTCATACATACTTGGTATTAATATACTATTAATTGGTATTTCATTTTAAATTACATAAAGACAATGTATCTCCCTATATTGAATGTCTGTTTGAATGTCTGTCTCCCCATGTAGTCAACACCACTCACTCCAGGATTGGGCCTTGGATTACCTTACATTACCAGCACCTAACCATGGCTGGTGCATATTATTAGACAGTTAATAAATGGTTAAATTAAATATACTGATACAAAAGAAGACTTCAGAGTAGAATTACTATAAGAGTTCCCTGTCACCTCAAGAAAAAAAATGAATTCGCGTACAGGCACTAGCAGAAACTAGAAATGCCTGCGATCTATTGATAATTTATCAAACTTGATTGGTTTTAACAAAAAAGCACTATTCTAGGCTCTGGTAGAAATATGAGTAAAAATAATAAATGTATCATCTAGTTTGGAAAACAAAGTATATGTATGTAAAAAATAACTAATAAGCCAAAAAAAAAGCTATTCTGAAGGTCAAACTGTGAAAGACTCTAGGTTTAGAGGCATTCATGGAGTCACAGGATTAAAGAACATTACTGCTATTAAGCATAACAGACATTTAGTTGATCCCAGTGCCTATAGACAGGACCACACTGTGTCACCATGTCACAATCATATGAGAGTCACTCATATTTACATATATTATTGGTTTTTTAAAAAGAACTTATTTATTTGAGAGAGAGAGAGCACAAGCAGGCAGAGGGAGAAGGAGACTCCCCACTGAGCAGGGAGCCTGATGTGGGGCTCGATCCCAGGACCCTGGGATCATGACCTGAGCCGAAGGCAGACGCTTAACTGATTGAGCCACCCAGGTGTCCCTACATATATTATTGTTAATATGCAGAAGGGCATTTTATCTACCAGGAAAAAAACCTACTTTTAATGACTCTAGCACACTTATGCTACAGCTTGATTCCATTTCTTTCACTTTCCGTCTCAGAGGAGATTTTCAAAGTATTACTATTTTCTCTCAAGAGGCCTCCACAGGCATGAAGACTTCCCTCTGAGCCATGTTAGGGGATGGATCGGGGTGAGACTGAGATGACCGGTCAGCTTGACATGCTAAACCCCAGACTCTGGAACACCCCAGTGTCCAGATGCCTCCCCTTCTCCCCTTCTACTCTCTTTTCCCTCTCCCACCTCCAGGGGTAGAAATGCACCCACCAGGGCCTCAGAATTTACAAGGCATCTCCGTGAAAAACCAAGTAATACACAAGTATTTGTGGCCTGGGCATATACCAAGGAAAGTATAAAGGAGCTGCAGAGGGAAGTGGAATTTCCTGATTGCCAAGGGCTTTTCGAACTAATAAATATGCCAGAAAATAAAAGAAAGGAAGCAATTATAGAAGGCTCCTTGGCAGTGCCCCTGTAACCAGGCAAGCAGGTTTCCACCAGCACGCCAGTGTGGGCCCAGTGCTGCAGGGCACAAACAAAACGGAAAGAGAAGAAAGGCAGGAAGGGACACTAAAACACGCTGCCACTTGGCCCTTCACCAGGGTCTGTCCACTTGGGTCAGAGATCTGGCTGAGAACTGGAAGGTCCCTAGACCACTTTGAAAAGGTAGCTTTGCTTAGATATGCTACCTGCCCTTCCCTCCATGTTCACCTATATCTGCATATCCCTTATGCCTCTAGGCCACCCTAACCCCCTAGCTCACCTGCTTCGGCCACCATAACACCCCAGTGCCTTTGCAGTTGATACTCGATACATGTTTGTTGATTGACTATATGAGGCTATAGAGAGGTTCCATAACTTGGTCATGGTCACACAGCTGGTAAGTGCTGGAAATTTCAGATGTGGGCTGATTCCTGAAATAGTGCTCCCGACCTCTATGCTGTACAGTGTGGGAATGGGAGGACACAGACGACAGGAAAGGGTACCTAATCTTATCCTTCTCCAAATACCTTAGGGCACCTACAACAATGTTCTCTATACAGAGAAAGGACACAGAAAATGTACATGGAATTGAATCATCATCTCAGAGATCCAGAACCATTTCCAACCACATGCATTCTTCCTTCTCTAATATTCCACAAAAGGATGGCCCTGTCTTATGGGACCCATTGTTCGCTTCACTATTATATAGTTAGTTAGTACTACTAAATTCTCTTCTCATTGCCTCACTTCCCCACTGTCATATTTTTAAGGATAAGCTCAAGTCCTATGCCTCTTTGCCTCCTCAGAAACCAGAACAAGGTCTGGCACTTAGTCGTGCTTAATGGAGGTCTGTTGATCGGTCTCCCCTTATTTCTAATCCTAGTGATGCCCTCCTGCTGGTCTTGCTGATAGTTAGGTTCAGGGCAGCTCCAAACTGGGGAAGATCATTAAACCCAACCAAGGAATGAGGAGCTGAAACAGGCCTTTCTTGCCTTCTCATTGGAAAAAATGCTCCCAAACAAAAACTCAAAACAAAATGTAGATGGCTCCCTAATCTGGATCTCTCTCTTCTTCTGGCACACTGAGAGTTTCTGGAAAAGAACCCCTTCCTCGTATGTGCATCACTCTTCCCATGTAGTAAACAGAGGCGATGGACCGACTCGAGTGGGCTGGTGACACTCGCCTCTCTTGCTTCTTAGAATGGACAAACAGCACACTGACGGTGGGCTGGGTGTGCTACCCAGAAAAAGCATTTCCAAATGCTGCCACTCGGAAGTTGCGCTAGCTTTTGTCACAGCCAGATCCTGCGTTCTCCACTGCAAGATGCTGCTGTGACAAGTTTTAATAAAACTATATTTATGCCGAACGCAAGACCAAACAAAATCTCCAGACTCTAACATCTTATTTACAAACATCTCAATTTGAAGTAATCAAAACAGTTGCAAAACTACGAGTTACCTTCCTTTCCTCCCTCCTCTCCCCGGTGTCCTACTCACCAAGGAGCCACATCTAGAAAAAGTTTGTAGTTTCAAGAAACTACCAGTAGGTGGCGCCGGCAAATTCTCCCAGCAGGCTCCAGGGCAGATCCTTGGAGTAGGTAAGCAAAGGGCCTTGGATAAATACCCGCCTGGGTTCCATTTTGATTGTTTTGGCTGGTACCTCTGGATTCTGAGGCTCCCTCATTAAACACTGCTCCATTTCCAAAAACCTTTTTTTGGCTTCAGGAATAGCACCTTTTATTGTTTTGTTTTAGTAAGGGTTACCATTTAAGTGCTTGCTACGAACCAGACATATTACTGGGTGTTTAGATACTATTTATCCTTGCAATAACCCTGTGACATATTAGTTATTACCTCATAGTATGTAGGATCTAGGACTCAGCAAGTTTAAGTGACCTGCCCACCTGGTTGTCAACTAGTCAAACGGAGGATTTCAATCCAGTCTACACAACTTCAAAATCCATGCTGTAAACCACCACCATTTTTCCTCAATAGGTTGGCTGATTCAGACAACCCACTTGAGAAAGCCAAGGATGTGCTTCCTTAGGGCAGTCAGGAAATCATCCTTATGTTCCAAAGATCCCGTAACCAGCGCTGCTGATATAGGCAATTTCATTCCTGAAATATCAGTCTTTCACACATCTCACATCCCTGTGAAAAGTAACTTTCCAGGCAAATTTAACATTTCACTCTCATAAGAGTCCTTGGTTCCTTTTCTGCACAGGTTTGACTTCTCACTCTCTATGGCACTGAGTGGAATAGCCCTGGGTCCAGCAGGAGGGGTAGTAGGTGGAGTAACCCTGAGCATGTTCCCTTAATAAAGCCCGTGGGTGGGGGTTCCTCCAGCTCGTTTCACGTCCCCACTGCAGACTTACCCCCATGCCTTCTGCTCATACTTCCCAGATCTGCATGGCTGGGAAAGGAAGTTCCTTGACATAGATCATTTCTTTCCCCCAAAGAAGGTATTTTCTCTTCCTCCAACCAGCACTTTCTCTCTCATTCTTATGATTGTCTCCCAAAGTGCCTGCTCCAACGTTTCACTCATGGGACTGCCACCCACAGGCTTCCTAGAGAAAATCAGCACCATCTTTCTCTGAAACATGTACCTGCCCCACTGAGCCTATGGGTCCCAGAAGACAGCATCCCAGCATCATCCCTTACCTGATGCACCAATCCCCAATCGCCACGACATCTGCCGAGAGAGTCAGGTGCTGGCCAGATGGCTCTCTTTTGACGCTGATTCTCCACCTGTCCACACTTACCCACCTGCAGACTTAGCTCTGCTGTGCCAATTAAAACATTAACTCTTCAGAATGAGAGCAGTTGGCCATAAATGCTCAAGAACTTCCCCTGAATTGGCTTTATTTTTGCAAAGGTGACACACAGGTAAACTCAAAGGAATACTAAGCTAGGAGTTGAGAAGGCAGATTTCTACCCAAATTCTATTGCTAACTAGCTGCATCATTTTGAACAAGTTCCTCAACTTCTCTGGCTTCAGTATCTTTATGTTTAAAGTAGGGGTGGACCCGGGTGATCTTCCAAATGCAAATGTTCAGTGATTCTGTAGGACTGGACACAAACTTCCTTCCTCTTATGAGTAGAAGAGTAACTTGAGCTGACAGAGTGTGAGCATGTAAATGACAAAATAGAAAAAGAAAGGGAGCGAGAAAGAGGAAGGAAGGAAGGAAGGGAGGGAGGAAGGGAGGGAGGGGAGGGAGGGAGGGAAAGTAAAGTAAAGTAAAGTAAAGTAAAGTAAAGTAAAGTAAAGTAAAGTAAAGTAAAGTAAAGTAAAGTAAAGTAAAGTAAAGTAAAGAGGTAAAGTTGTGTTTGACCACTTAGGATCCTAGAAAGTCATTTCAGATACGGGTGTACCCGTTGTGTGATCATAAGAACCTTGGACCATTTCACATAGAGTCCTCATACATTCATCATGCAATATCGTGTCTATGTTGATATGTTCCAATGGCACAGGAATTTCAGTGAGGACAGGGACTGTGTTTATCTACACCGACACTGTGTCCCCGGGAAATAGCATCATGCCAGCACATTGTAGGAACTCAGTAAATATTTGTTGCCCGAATGTATTTCCACTGTACAGATCTGATTTCCTGATGATACCAGAACCCAGATGGCAACCACACATTTCATAGGCTCTGTAGCTCTTCTCCATCCCTCCCCTGGAGATTTCCATAGGAAATCATTCTTACAGTGAGCTTTGTCCCAGAGGTTTGACTGACTGCCCTCATCTGGCCTGTTACCTTCCAATGCTCCAGCAGACCGAGCATGACTATTGGGTCCAATGCCGTAACAGCTACACGTACTGGAAGATACACAACTTGCCGACGGGTCACGTGCTCCATTTTCCCACACAGAAACCCTGACTCTGAGACCCTCCCTCTGTATGGCCTACACCCCCGTCACATTGCATGAGAGGAGACCCAACATTCCTCAGGAAGCTTTGGCTCCTGCCAGCTTTCCTAACTGCCTGGGGACACATCTTCCCCATATGGGATGCATTTGGCCCATAATTAATCAAAGACATCTCATGTCAATGATCCCAGATTCTTTTACTCGGTCCACTTTGCACGAGGGAACCTTCTAACATGACTGACACCCTGACAGTTTGGCATTTCCGTATCCTTACAGACAGGCTGAGTTGAGAAAAGACTTTTGATTAAAATTTGACTTCCGATACGTGTGCTGCCTTGATGTTTATTACATTGTCATTTTCAGGTCACACACACATATTAGTGGTCTTCTTTGGCTGTGAGCAGGGGCAGCCTTGCCACAAAGGCCACACTACAGATCCCCGTTGACTGGGGCTGTCAGAGTCAGTGGGCATGGGTGCCCTACAGAGTGCTGAATCATTGGGATACTCCTCCTCATATCTGCTGTAGAGAGAAGCAGGGGGCAGTGGGCGGTCCCAAGGCACACAAGACCAGGGATATTCTGACCTGCCAAGGACACGAAGTATCGAACACAGAGTGGGTTCTCAGCCCAGCAGCCGAGCTGGGTAGAAAGAACCAGTGCTGAAGGCTTTGGAAAACACAGACCCCAGCCAGAAACACTAGCCCGGTAACAGAAGAGCTGCCTTGAAGAGGAAAATGGAACTGGGAACACACTTGATGGGAAGGAGCAGAAAGGGCAATTCCGGGGTGCCATCAACCTATTTCAGAGCAATTGGTGATGCTTCCTGGGTTGCCACGGCCAGCTGGTTGATTGGTTCCTGAACTGCCCAGGGTGGGGCAGGATCTGCACAAGAGTCTCAAACTCCAGAGGGAGGTAAACAGCCCATCATCGTGTGTTTGGCACAAAATCGTCCAAGCTCAGGGAGAGGCTAGCTGGAGAGGGTAAGGAGGCTTAGGGCAAATGACATTGCTATCAGCAGCCTGCTGTACATTCATGTTCTAGAGAAAAGGGCAGGGAGAGATGGAGGTTTCACTTGACTTCTCAAAAGGACAAGGAAAACCACACTGGATGTCCTTGGGCAGGTCTAGGTTTTCTTGGATGGTTCAGTGATCAGTGAGACTCCCAAAGGTCCCTTGCACTTCAACACTGGGCTGGCAAGCAATCTGACCAGAGAATAGTGATCAGATGATGCAATAAAACCATTGATTTAATAACATTTTTAGCCATGGCTGTCCATTAGACTCACCCGGGGAGTTTGAAAAAATTCTGATGCTCAGTTCACACCAGCAGAGATTCTGGGTTGTCACTGAGCTGCCCATACTAGTGATTCTTCAAGTGCAGTCTCTGACCAGCAGCAACAACATTATCGGGGAGCTTGTTAGAAATCCATATCCTCAGGCCCCATCCCAGAGCCCCTGAAACTCAGGGGTGGGGGGGTCCAAGTTCTCCAGGTGATTCTGATGACCATTAAAGTCTGAGAACCAAGAGTCTTAATTAGACTGTGGGATCTGGGCGTTGTTTCTGTTACTACCACGTGATTCTAATGGGTGGCCAGAGATGAGAATTAGTAACTTAAAGAATCCACACAGTCACTCCCAATGGCACACGGCATCTTTTACGCAGAATCACAAAGTTGGACATAGCTTCTCATCAGATAAGACCTCTAGACCATGCAGGCTAAAACTGCTCTTCAGGGCAATGATCTCAACTCCTAAAGAACCACTGAACAAATGAGTCTCTTTCATTTGTATCCCCTTGTTTCTCTGGAATTGCACTCTGAGTAGCACGCCTCAAGGGACATTCGTCATCTACCCAGTGACACTCCATGAGGGCACATTGTCTGGGCCACAGTCTGAAGGAGCAGGGGTGATTCAACACATGCTCCTGTCCCTCACCTTAGGGTGGTCAGCCGAGAGGGGTGCCCACTCCCAAGAACCCTCCTCTCTAGAACACTCCTTGGGAAGAAGGGAAAAGGGATTTAAAATGCCAGAAGACCAGAAGGGAAAGAAAGGCTCCACGGTGAGGAATCCAGAGGGAGTCTGAATGGCCAACAGCCAACTGAAGGCAGGCTCCTGTGGGAACCTATGGTATAATGGTATAAGGGTAATTGAGACCAGTTAGCCAGACCAGACACCCAACATCCAAATTGCTTACACAAGCCCCCACTCCTGGACTTTGGATTTTTATCTTCAGAAAAAGAGAATAAAAATTTGCTGAAAATTCCATTGGAGTTCCAGTGCGCTTGGAATGAAGGGTGGCTACTCTCGTCCTGGCATAAGTCAGCACCTGAGGCATGCTCTTTTGAGACAGGGAAGAATGCCTTTATCCTGTGAGGAGTATCACGTGGTAAGAAAAAACAACACAATTGTAAGAATGATTCCCCTGACTCCGTTTCCCTCTCTTCAGAGGAGAGCTGCTCTAATGCCTAAGTTATACGGTGATTTGTTCTCGGCTTATTTCCCCTTACTGGCCAGTGAGGTCTCCAGGGCAGGGACTGAATCCCCGCCCCCCAGTGCCGCTACCCGGCCCATGCCTAGCACCTCATCTGTGCCAATCAATATGAGCTCTTGAATGAACCTCCTGAACATGGTTTCGACCAGCAAGAAGAACCCAAGGCCAGACTGCCGCAAAGCTGCTAGTTACTGGGTTGTCAGGCTCCATATTATCCATGATGTCTTCCCCAAGGGGCGACAGCAGATCCTGGGGTGTACATCCCATAGACATTGGCCCCTAAAATCTGGCATGCTGCCTAAGGCACATTTCCATCCGCTTGCTCCACCTCAAAAGAATTCTCTTCTAGGAATACCTGCCTCCAGGACATTTCCTCAAATTCCTTCATTAAAGAAAGTTAAGAGCCCAGGAAAATCAAGGCTCTTGTTTTCTCTTCCAGTTTGATGTAAACAGCCAAGCCTGTTTCCCAGGCCACAGTGATTTTTGACATTAACTCCAAAGGAAAGTCAAACAGGCCAGTCTAGTTTCAAAGTTCTTTGCAAAGAAAAAGCACAAGACAGAAATGGCCAGATGCAAATGATGAGTATTTAGCTCCTGGTGATTCTTTGTTCACTCTAATAACACCGGCTAATAACACCGGCGGTCATTCATGATTCACATGAGGCGAGGGCCCTTTCAACACTCAAGCAAGCAAACAAGCAAGGGCACTGGGACACCTTCACTTTCATTAGAGTTGAGCCCCTGTGAAACCTCCCTGGACCTCAACCTCCTTGTCTGTAAGATGAGGGCTGGACTAAAGGTCTCTGGGGAGATTTCCGATCCTAAAAAGAGGATGACTGAAAATACTACAAAGTCTGAAAAGCTGTGCAATTTAAAAAGTACTTCCCTCCCTCCAGTGGGAAACGACTGAACCCCACTATCAGTGCAGTATTCCTTGGACTTACAACTTTAATCCCCAATAAAACACTCTCCTCCCCCGCCCCCAAAATGTCCCTGGGTACGTAGGTACCAATCTCTCTTGGTATGAGCGTATCAGCGGCAGGTTGTTTAAAAAGAGTAGAAATTATGTCAGATAAGAAGACAGGGATTGGTGGAAGGGGATGGAAGGGAGGCAAGGAACAGAGGAAGTATGTCTTGTCTCCAACTCAACTTGGGTTATGTCCAGCTGTGTTCCAGAGCTAAAGCCTCCAACAGAACTGATCAATCCTTTTGAGTTAAGGATGTGTCCACGGAGTTATCGAGAGCAGGGCTCTTAGTTCCAGCAAGCAGCTCCGTGATGGCCAACACAGGCTATGCGGAAGGAGGGAGGATTCCCTCTGCTACCTAGCCTCTCCCTCAACTTCGACCCGACCTTCACCAGTGGTGTGCTGGGAAGTATTTAACAAACCACTTTCCAGGGGACGGTGGGATGAAAGCCCTGATTTGTAGCTCTTGCTGATTTCTGTGGTGTAAACACTTCTCCCGAGGTCCATTTCAAGCACTGAATGCAGAGCTGAGAGCAAGTTCAGTCAGCTCTCAGGAGCCATGCCAACCCACTGGATCCAAGGAAGGGGAAATTCCTAGTAGGTAAATATGGAGAAACACAGAAAGTTTCTTAAGAAGGCACAGGGTCTGAGAGACAAGCTGCTGCCAGCACTTCGTGGTCTCTGGTTCTCCGCAGGGAGGGAAGGAGTTGGCCACCACCGGAGCCCAAGCCAGGATCCTGCAGATCTGTTCTACTCCAGTCCCCCACAGGCTTCAAGCAGTGCTCCCCACAGAGGCAGGCCAGGAGAGAGGCAAGGAGCCACACTCAGGCCAGGCCCATTCTGTGGCTACCAGGAAGGTAGTGGGAGGAGGCTCGAGGTGCTGAGAAAAATGAAGTTTGGGGATGACTAATTGAAGTTAATGATCCCTGCCCCTTGGAGCAGCAGGCATTGGCTGCAGCGTCACATCTGAGCAAGGCCAAATCAAGAGCCTTGTAGCTTAGGGGCAGGCGAGCCGTCTGGCCCAGCTGCCAATCAGCCAGGAAACCGAACAAAGCAAGACCCCATAGAGTGCAAGGCCCTGAATTATGGTAAATGACAAAGGCAGGCTAATCATTTACATGTGTCCACGTCTTACAGTCCACATATCACTTTCACACACCCCCCTTTTGAAGACGGGTACAGTCAGTTCTTTCCCTTAAAAGTTGACGGCATAGCAGTGGGCAGCGTGCCTCAACCAAGAGAACCGTTTGGTGATGGGCCCTGGGGTCCTGTCCTGCTCACCCCTCATTCCCCAACCCCTTATGGGCTCTTCCTTTCAGCAGCTCTTCTCATTCATTCCATCTTGGCAGCGGCCTCTTGTGTAACTGAAACCGCAAGAAACTTTTGTTTGGCTTTTAATTCAGAAGAAATTCCAGTAACTGGGTTCCCGCTACTTAAAAAAAAAAAAAAATTCAAAGCTCTGCTCTAGAGAATTCAGCTTTTCCCCTGGGCACAATTGTTCACAGAAAATGTCTTTCTTGCTCACTCTTCCTAGCTACCCCCAACCCCCCGCCTGAAGCCCATTCTGTGCCAGCGAAGCTCGGACATCTGCAACGCATCGGCCCCTCACGCAGCTGGGCCTGAGTCCCCAGCACTTCCGGAAGGCCAGGACCGAGACAGGGGTGGTGTGTTTCTGTTTCATGGCTGGAGCCAAGCAAGTTAAGAGCTGTTGAAAGATATGCTTGGCTGGTCTCTCTTCTCACCCGGGGTACACTGCTCATTTTTGTTTGGGGCAGGCAGGGGCCCAAGGAAGCAAGGGATGAGATCTACAGGCTTCCAGGCCTCCTGCCCCGGAAACAAGCACAGGCGGGGTTGCCCCAGCCCCCCATGGGTCTATTTCTAATGTCTGATAACATCCCCACAAACAGCTGTTCGCCCTGAGTGAATGAATAACAAGCAACTGCTGCTAAGTCAGGAAGGAAAACTTGACTTTGTATGTTTGAGGCCCTTTCTATTCAAAGTGGGGCCCCGGATCCCCAGCAGCAGCATCACCTGGGAATTTGTTCAAAACGCAGCATCCTGGACCCCCAGCCTGGATGTACAGAATCAGAATCCACATTTTAACACAGTTCCCCTATACCGGGCGACTGTGTACACATTAAAGTTTGAGAAGCCCTGTAATAAGAAAATGTGCTAGTAGGATTTCAGTTCAACACATTTTATCAGGTCCTGCTGTGTGTCAGCACCGTGCTTGGTGCTGGAGGCAACGAAGTTCAGTAAGTGGTATCCCTGCTCCTGTGAGCTCCCTCACAGCCTAGCACACAGGACTGACCAGCCCAGGGCAGGGACACCCCATCCCCCTGGGCCTGGCGTGAACATAGTGTAAGCAGGTCTATGGTCCTCCCTTGTGGGAACAAAGGCTCTAGCTTGTCCCAAGTCAACCTATGGCTTCAGAAGCTCCCATAGCTTGCGTTTTCAGTAGCGTTCTAGCAGACAGTCCTACAAACTCTCTACTTCTCTCTTCTCGTTTGCCCCTTCCACTACAAAGGCAGGGGAAGAAAAAGCAAGCTACTTTGTCAGCCTCCCTTGTAGCTAGTTGTAATTATGTGACTAAGTTCTGGCAATAAGATGAAGAGGGAGCCACTCAAAATGCAGTTTCTAGCAGCACGGACATATCCTGGGAGCTTGGTCAAAATGTGGAATTTCAGGCTCCACTCCAGATCTACGGTATCCATACCTGTGTTTCAACAAGACCCCCAGGTGACACTTCTGTATATGAAGTTCAAGAACTGTTATCCTGGGGGCTTCTGGGAAAGGCCTCTGTTATGCGTTAAAGGGGACAGAGTGCCGCTGGCACCACACCTTCCTCGCTCACCCTGCGCTGAATGTGGATGTGATGCCTGGTACTGCATCAACCACCTGGAATAAATGAGAAAACAAGTCTTAGCATGGAAAAGCATAGTATGAGGGAGAGGAGAGATAAAGAGCCTTGGTCCTCAGTGGCATCTTGGGTTGCTGGACAGACCTGAGGCTACTTCCAGACTTCTCAAGAACCCTATTGCTTGAAGCTGAAAACATTCCTAATTGACATGCACTATAAGTCTTTGAGAATGAGTAAGGGTCTTCAATGAGTATAGGTCTATACTTCAATGAGTATAGGTCTTCTTGCTCCACACCCCTTCTCTGGCAGGAATTGGGTGAGACCCACCTATTCCTGACAGCTCATTCAGTGGGCACAATTGGCTCAGACACCCTGCTCACACACATACAGAGCACACTCATCTCCTCCTCCTAAGCTCCTACATGGGCGCCATTCTCCCCTCTGATGTGGCTGTGGGGAAGAAGTGGCCATGGTGACCTTCTCCTAAACTTACTGCCTCAGGCAGGGTCTTCAGAGCCTACATGGGAGACACTCAGCCTCCACAGAGCTTCCAGTTCTGCCTCACCCCTCAGACATATTCCTTTCCCGTTGGGAAGGAAATCCAAGCATTAGGTTCTGTAAGCCTGGAATGCATTCAGGCTGTCTAGTGCCTTTTGGCTCATAGGACTGTCCTTCCTTTGGGAAAGAAGGAGAAGGAGAATGCAGGAGAAACTGGATGTATCCCAATCCAGCCTCCAATGTGTGATGTTATGCAAGTCCATCAAATTCCAGAATTGTCACCCCTGGATCTCTTCCTTTCAGAATTTCCAACCAGTCATCTGGCTTTGAGGACAAACGGATGTGTCTCAGCCTGTGGAGTATAGGTTGAAAAGCTCTGTGTTGGTTTTAAAATAATAATCATTATTAAATTATTAGGTAAATCTACCTAGATTTTTCTAAAGGAAGATAGGTAGGAAGGCAAGAAGGAAGGCAAAGAGGCAGGAGGAAGGAGGGGAAAGAATGGATTGGCGGGAAGGCAGGCAGGCAGACAGGAAGGAAGGCAGAAAGACTTGGGCTTGCTGCATGGATTTTGATCTTCTCCCCTAATATCTATGGCTCTTTGGACTAATTGCTCCCACATCACTGGCAGGACTGTGATACATGCATGCAGTGGAACACTACTCAGCAACAAAGAGGAATGAACCACAGCTACATGCAATAACATGGATGACCACAAAAGCATGTTAAGTTGAAAGAAAACAGATGCAAAAGGCAACAAATTGTAGAGTCATATTTATACAATATTCTGGAAAAAGCAGAGCTACAGGGATAGAAACCAGATCAGTGGTTTCCAGGTACTAAGGGGAAGAATAAGTACAAAGAGGCATGCGGCAACATTGGGGGGTGAGGGCAATGTTTCCCATCTTGACTGTGATACTGCTTATATGATGACACACATTTGGCAAAATTCATCCAACTGGAGACTTCTCCTTCTGGCCAAGATGGGATAACAAAGACCTGAAACAATCAAAACCTAAAACAAATAGGAAAAAATAGGGAAAAAAAAGTATAGAAGAAAAGTTTTCAAGAGACTGGACATCAGGCAACACAGGCATTGTCTGAGATCCTCAAGATGTGGGAAAGGAACGAGGTGAGCTCCATGACTGTCCTAGCTCACTGCTTTAAGAGTCTGTGGGCCACAGCATGAGTAGGGAGAGCCCAGGTGGAGCCTTGCAGATTCCCGGAGTTAAGATGGAGCTGAGAGTCTGGGGAAACCAAGGAAGCTACACTTAGTAGGACAGAGTAATAGAAAGGAAAAAGAGAACTCCAGAGATCTGCAGAGGGTCCCCTTGAGTGATTCAGCACAGTACTGACTGATGCATGTGTGTGAGGAAACTGCCTCAGGCACAGGAAAGAACTATATTAGTTTTTATTACTGTGTAACAAATTACCACAAATGCAGTGGCTTAAACAACCCATATTTATTATCTCACTGTTTCTGTAGGTCAGAAGTCTGGGCATAGCTTAGTTGGGTCCTCTGGTCAAGGCCTCACAAGGCTGTAATCGAGGTTTTGGCCAGGGTGTAATAACATCAGGAGGCTCCACTGGAGAAGAGTCCATTTCCAAGCTCATTCAGATTGATGGCAGAATTCATTTCCTTGTGGCTGTATGACAACCTTGGGCTCTAGAGACTGCCTGCACTTCCCCAACACGTGGGATTCTCCAACATGACTACTTATGCCATTGAGCCCACAGGGAAGCTTTCCAGGCCTAAGTTGAAGCCTTATATAACATAACATAATCACATAAGAGAGACCTATCACCTTTACCATATGCTATAACCTGGTCACTGAAGTGGCACCTTAGTATCTATGTCATATTTCATTGGTTAGAAACAAGCCACAGGTCCTACTGACACTCAAGGGGAAGGGATTACACAAAGGCATGAACAAGAAGAGGCAGGAATTACTGAGGGACACCTTAGGGTCTTTCTGCCACAGAACCATCCATCCAAGGGGATTAAAGGGAACAGTGCCCAGTACTCACACAGAGTTGGAAATTATGTCTGTTCCTATTAACCAGAGTATAAAAGTTCATAATTCACAGGGCACTGGGCAGAGTACTCAAAAGGGTCTTGCCTCAGTTGTGGAAAATGACCATCCCCAGACTAAATGCTTCTCTGCCTAAAAAATATTAAAAGCAAGACAAAAAAAGGATCTAACTGTATCCAAATAGCTTTACTGAGTTCCAGAATAAAGTTTAAAAATATTTATAAATTACTTTTAATTAATTGAATTCATAAGAATTCAACATTAACCAAGGCAAAACCTATGATGTCTTTCATCCAATGCAAGAAAGCAGGAAAATGCAACCCACAATAAGAAAAATCAATTCAAATTGACCCAGAATGACACAGATATTAGAATTAGCAGATAAGGATATTAAAACTACAATTTTAACTTCATTCCAAGAAGTTAAGTAGAGACACGAAAAATATTAAAGGACCCAAATAGTCCTTCTAGATATGAAAACTACTGTGTCTGAGATAAAAATACACTGGCTAGGATTAACATCAGATTATGCATGACACAAAAAAAGATTAGTAAACTTGAAGACATAGTAATAGAAACTATCTGAAATGAAAGAAAATCAATTAAATAAAATGAAAAAAGTATTAATGAACTGTATGACAGCTTCAAGCAGCCTAATATATGTGTAATCAGAATTCTCACAAGAATGGGGAGGAGGACACAGAAAAAAATATCTGTAGAAATAACAGCTGAAACTACCAAATTTAATTTTTAAAATATAAACTCACAGATTCAAGAACCTTAGTAAATTCCAAGCATAGGAAACATAAAAGAAAATTATACACCAAGGAATTTCAAATCAAATTGTTCAAAACCAGTGATAAAAAAAAAATTGAAAGTAGTCAGAGCATAAAGACATGTATTTACAGAGGAACAAAGACAACGATGGCAGCAGATTTCTTGTTGAAAACAATGTAAGCAAGAAGACAATGGAACAACAGCTTTAGATTATGAAAGAAAAAAATTGCCAGCTTAGAATTCTATACTAAGTGAAAAATATCTCTCAAAAATAAAGGTGAAAATTCTTTTTTGTTCCAGACATACAAAAGTCATTACTGGCATACCTGCGCTATAAGAAATGCTTAAAGAAGGAAAGTGATATGAGATGAAAATGTGAATCTACATAAAGGAAGGAAGAATGGCAGAAATGTATGTGTGATTATTTTCTTTAAAATACTGCTTAAACAAAAATAATAACAATGTATTATGAAGTTCATAACAAATGCATAAATAGAATGTATGACTATAGCATAAAGGCCATGAAGGGAGAAATGTGAGTATACTATTATAAGCAGTGTGCTAAATGGAAGCCGTGTAGTAACACTTGAAGGTAGACTGTGATGAACCAAGAACGTATACCATGAACCCTAAAGCAACCATTTAAAAAACAAAAACAAAGAGTTTTTGCTAAGAAGCCAACAAAAGAGATAAAAATGGAATAAAAAAAATACTCAATCCAAAAGGAGACAGAAAAAGAGGTAAAAGGGAAAAAAGAACATATGGGACTCACAGAAAACAGTAACAAGATGATAAACTTAAACCTCACCGTATATCAATAATCATATAATGGTCTGAATACCCCAATTAAACGCAAAAGACAATCAGATTAGATAAAGAGCAAGACCCAACTATATGTTGCTTACAAGAAATCTATTTTAAATATAAAGATACAAATGGGTTAAAAGTTAAAGGTAGGAAAGATAAACAATACTAACATGAATCAAAAGAAAACCAGAGTGGCTACATGAATATCAGGCAAAGTAGAGCCCAGAGCAAAGAATACCACCAGGGATAAAGAAGGCATTTTCATAATAATTAGGGGGGCACTTCTTTAAAGAACATAACAACCCTAAATGTTTTTGCACTTACTAATAGAACTTCAAAATACATGAAGCAAAAACTTTCCCTTGTAGAAGCTGGCAAGCAGATCTAAAATTCGTACAGAAAAGTGAAAGATCTAGAACAGTCCAAACAACATGTTTGGAAAAGAGAAGAACAAAGTTGAAGGGATAACTAACGTGACCTGATTTCAAGATTTATTATAAAGCTATGGTAATCAAAGCTATGGTATCGGTGTAAAGACGGACAAATGGGCCAATAGAATAGAGAATCCAGAAATAGATCTGCACGTATATGGAAACTGATTTCAGACAAAGAAGACAGAGAAAAGATCAGCCACTGACTGACATTAAAAATATTTACAAAGCACATATCTGACAAAGAGCTAGTATCCAGGATATATAAAGGACTCTCAAAAACGCAATGATAAGAAAACAACCCAATTACAAAATGGGCAAAAGATATGAACAGATAGTTCACCAAAGAAGATAGGTGGATGGCAGATAAGCTTATGAAAGATGCTCAAATCATTAGTCACTAGGAAAATGTAAATTGAAAACACAATGAGATACCACTATATACATGTAACAGCAAAAACTTAAAATATTGGCCATTCCAAGTGTTGGGGAGGATGTAGAAGAACTGAAACTGTCATACACTGCTGAGGGGCGTGTAAGACGGTACAAACACTTTCGAAAACAGTGTGGCAACTTCTTCGAAAGTTAAGCATATACTCCCATTTGATGAAACCACTCCATTCCTTGGTATTTACTCAAGAGAAAGAAAGCATATGCCATACAAAGATTTGTATGTAAGTATTCATTGTGACTTGACTTAAATAGCCACAAACTGGAAACAAGCCAAATGTCCATCAACAGGTGAGCAAATTTTGGTATCTCCATCCCATGGGACAGCAGCAATGAAAAGGGATGAATTACCAACACACCCAACAACATTCACGAGCCTCAGAATAATTATGCTGAAGGAAAGAAGTCAGCCTAAAAAGAACACACAAAAAAAATTCCACTTATAAAAAACTATAGAATATATAAACTATGGTGATGGAAAGAGACCGAGGAGGGCAGGGAGGATGAGCTGGAGGGATTACCAAGCGGCAAGAGGAAACTTTTGGAGGTGACAGATATGCTTTCTGTCTTGACGGCGGTAATGGTTTCACAAGCGTATGAACGTGTCAAAACTTTTCAAAGTACATACTTGAAATATGAGGGGTTTGTTGTATGTTGATTAGGCCTCCATAAAGCCATTTTTAAAAATTTACAGATATGTAGACCTAAAATGAAATAATTTTACTGTATGAAAATTATACCTCAGTAAACAAAAACATCTTTAAAAATAAACGGGAGCCGTAAATGCCAGGAGAAAGCATTTGGGTATCCGGTGACTTCACACATTGGTTTGTTCCTATCAGATGTGAGGTCAGGTATACTTCTGTGCACTGTGGACCATTATCAGCAACAAGGGCAAAGCGCCTGGCATCTGTTATCCAGGCATGCTATGGTGAGGAGCGAGGGTGGGTCCTCACTGCAGGCCTTGAAAGAGACCAGGAATCAGTGCCTGGGGCACTGGTGGCTGGGGCGCCCCCAGTCCCTGTGAAAAGCAGTGACAATATGTAACCACCTCAGCTGATCAGATTAGAGGTGGTTTCTGCCTCTAATGGAATATCTGTGGGCCCTTTTGCTCTGCTCTTTGTCAGTGCAGGTATAATAGGATCAAGTCCAGGAATTAAGTGTTAACATGCAATAAAGAAGGATCAGAGAAAACAGACCCATTTGTGGAGAGCAGCTGGGGTGGGAGGGACTGGAAAGGACAGGGGCCACCTTTCTGTTAGGTAGAGGAGGCGAAAGAGACAGAAGGCTCCCTCAGCTGCCCCGGCCACTGCCCAGTCAAGACTCAGCAGTGAGGGACTCATGCCACGCTCTGCTGGGATCCTTGAGAGGACTGGGGATGGGGCATCCTCTTGGAGTTCTTCCTAGGAGCCTGTGTAGGGCTGGGGTCCCCACTGCTGCCTGAAGCCTCCTTAGATTTCTGAGCAGAGGGGGCTCTGAATGGGGTCTTTTGTTAGAGAGCAAAGACTTAGAAACTGCTGTTGAGAAACCAGGAGCAAAATCCTCTCCCTACCAATCCTCAGAGCAAGAGAGAGGTGTGTGTGTGCCCTTCTGTCTGCCTGTCTACTAAAAGAGAGAGAATGGATTAAACAAAATTTTTCTAGGCCATGAGCTGATGAATATAACTGTCAGGAGTCATTGTTAGTAATGGTGCTTCTAAAGCAATGGCTCATTGTGTTTCTACATCTGTGAAATGGGGATGGTGATAACAATAGCCAGCTCGTGTGGTATGGGAAGAATCACCTAGCATACGAGAGTGTCTTACAGAGCACGAAGTGCTATGTGAATGTGAGTTGTCATTATTGGGCGAGGGCACAGTCTCCCATAGGAAAGCTTAATGTGATTTTCTGCAGTGACTCTGCAGCTCTTCTGCCATGCTAGAAATAATTCAGGTCATGGCAGACGTGTCAGAATTTGCCTACTACAAGTAATTTCGTCGAGTGGCTAGAGTTGATGTTTGAGATCTCTGGTCCCTGAACCCCTGATTCAGGTACCCAAGCTTCCAGCACCCCCCCCCCATTTCTTGGCCTAGTCCACCCTCAACCTGAGAGCACCCCAGCTGAACTTGCCTTTCCCAGGCTGGGAACATTTCATTCTGGTTCCAAGCATCTCCTTATTCAACAGCTATCCTATTGGGAACTCCATTCTTTTATAGTCCTGGTCTCTGCTTTCAATTACTCTGGGAAATATACCCATGCTGAAGCATAGAAGCTGTGCATGTTTTCATCCATTCGTCTGCCCTGTTAATAGATGCCTTAAATGTTTTGTCACTCTATTCCATGGGGTATTAAAGGTTCTGGAGAGATGCCTGAGGGCCGCCTTGGAGAGTCAGGGGAAACTGAGAAGGTGGGCTCCATTCCACTCCTCCTCATGCATTTGAACCAAAGTAGCCCTGACCTTTTCTTTTCGGCACCAAGTTTTGTTTGAAGAAAAGGTTCTTTGGGTTATAGAATCCCTGGAAGGAAATGGCAGATTCCCCCAAATCCCAGCACATGTGCAGTTGTCTGCTCTAATCAGGAAGCCAGCCAGCCTCCTTCTGGATAGAATGCAATCAAAATCCAGATTCCAGCCCAGACCTACTGCCAGCCAGCTGTGTGTCTTGAGCATATCCCTGACCCACCTCTAGGCTTCTGTCTTCTCCACTGAAGAATAAAGTCATTGGGCTCAAGGACCACAGAGTTTCCTCCTGTTTCTAACACTCTTGTTTCTGGAGTGTTCATTATGGCAGCCCTCTCCTGAGAGGGCCTGCTGATGGACACCCATCCCTGGAAGGTACCAAGCACTTCACAATTCTACAGTGTTGGCTCCCTTCTCATCCTGACCTGAGAGAAAAAGCCTCTACACAATTTGACTAAGATTGGCCACCTTCCCACGGGAAATGGCGCACAGATCTGGTGGTGCTCTCGGCAGAGGGATATCAAGATGGTTCTCTCTGTTTCATGGATAAGAGCTTCATGAGTGGATACAGGTGCCTGAGGGCAGAAGGAGGCGTCAGGTCAAAGGGGGGAGCTGGGCTGTGTGGGGGCTGGGAGCTGGTGTGGAATACATAGGGAGTTGTGAGTGCCTGTGGGGGAGAGAGTGGAGAGCCCAGAGAAGGCCTGGAGTGGGACGATGAAAGATAGCTAGGGCAAAAGAGTTGAGGTTGTAGGCTCACTGGACAATCCATGGGGGGCATGGAGCCTCTGGGAAGACACCGCCTGCAAGACTGCCTGGTTGTAGGGTCATGGTGAGGAGCCAGGACACACAACAGGCAGCAGACTTACCTAGTACCACATGGTCATCCCTTTCCCCTTGCCCTCGACACACACAGAAACTGACACAGATTGGGGAAAAGGGAGAAAAATCACGTTTACTCAGCTCACAGTGCTGATGAGGACTGCTAGCTAGCGGGACCACGATTACATGCCAAATGCACTGCGGCAACTAATTTTCAAGGAGATCAAAATAAATCAGAAAACAAAACCATTCTGACAGCAGAGAAATGTGGAAACGTGTTAAGAGGTAATTATAGTCCTTTCCCCCTTGTTTCACCCGCGTTTCTCCTGCCACTGTAGCAAGCGCTGAATCACAGCTGTCACTCCCTGTCAAGAGGCCTGCGCCTGCTGAAGGAATTGTGCAGGGTGTGCCCGGACCGGGAATGCTGCCAGCAGTCCTGGTCGCCTGGGACCAATGTCTACTGACAGAGACATGAGTCCCATGCCCAACCCTTGAGGATGGGGGGGAGCCAGCATACCATCCCAGCCAGGAGCCACGGTGCCAGCCCGCTCTGGCACTCCTCCACCACCTGGTGCTCCTTTAAAGCAAAGCCCATCACCTCCTGCCCCGGACTGCACCCCTGCACTGTGCCGCAGGAAGGGCACAGCCTGGGAATCAGACAGCCCTGGGCTTGAATTCCAGCTGCACTGGCTTCTAGTTAGGTGGCCTTGGGAAAGACACTGGGCTCTAGAGGCCTTGGTTTCCCCATTTGAAAACAAAAAATGTGAGTGCCTACCTCGTGCAGTTATCGTGAGAATCAGAAATCACACATGTAAGATGCCCACCATCTGGCATGTTTCACTCAAGGCTGCCATGCTCACGATCACTGTTATAGTATTTTTCTCAAGTCTGAACTGAGCAGCCACCAAGTGCTGAACCCTTTGACTGCAACTTAGTGTGAGAGCACGGGAGGATCCCCGGGATTTGGCCGGTTCCAAAACTTCTCTCAATCGGACCAAGGTAAACACTCCCTCGTCTGGGACGAGCCTCCTTCTCTGATGTGAAGGGACCACTCACAGCTCAGAACCATCAACAGGTACTTCACATCTGAATGAATGAAGCCAACAGGGCTTTTTCTGATTATAACTACTCAGGGATGCTAATACCTGGCAAATACCTGGCCTCCTCAGAATTTTTTGAGATGGCTGCTGGGTGTCCAGCTTAGAAATAGGTCAGACAGAATGATGACTTGCTGCTCTGAAGGATAAAGCCATGTAGGAAGTGGCATGTGGCCTTAAGTGGCCACCATCATCATCATCACCAATCAGGCTCCCAAATATGACATTATGCCACTCCTTAAAACCAGGGCAAAGATAATTCCTGTGGAGTGCTACACAGAACCCAGACAAGCAAGCCTGTCTGCTAGAAGCTGCCATGTAGAGCCCATGTCCACTGCACCGTACAGTCATTCAACGGCTACCCGTCAATTGCTCACCAGGGTCAAGGGCAGAGCCTGCATGCGCCTGCTGTCAGACACAGGTACTGAGGGAAGCAGAGCCTTCTCACCCACTCCCATTCTCTGCCCCCAGACCAGGGTTTACCTTCAGGTACGAGAGCCATTTCATGTTTCAAGCCCGCCCAAGGTGAGCATCCAGAAGCATCCCCAGTACCAGTGCAACTCTTCAGCGGTTTCTGGATGTGGCCCATTCCAGCTGGCACACCCCAGTCCCCATGAGCCTCCCGCTTTCTGCCCTGTGCTAGTTATTGCCATAAACAGTATGAGTTCTGAAAACCCTGTAGGAAATTTCTTGTCTTCTGCACCACTCAGAACCTAGCCAAGCTCCTGATGTGACTCTCACAAGAACTCAGGAGGAGTGTGTTCCCCTCAGTCCTTCCCCCCATGAGCCACATTTGCCTGAGCCAAAGATGGTTCTATTGATTGTCATCTTTGTATACCTCACAGGGCTGAGAAATAATGTTTATAGAAACCTCAGGCCAAAATCTGGTACCAGTAAGCCTGGATGAGGTAGGAAAGTTAAAGGGAGATGCTGGACTTACCTTAAGCTATTAAAAGGTAGAATCTTTCTTTGATAAATCCTGAATAATAATAATAATAATAATAATAATAATAATAATAATAATAATAATAAAACAACTTCTTGGGTACTTTGTATATGCCAGGTTCTGTCCTAAGCATGTAGCATGCCTTAGCTCAGATAATTCTTAGACCAACGTTCCAAGGTGGGTACCATTATTATCACCGCGTTATAGACAAGAACACTGGGAGGCAGAAAAGTAAAGGAACTTGCCTAAGGTCACAACCAAAAGTGGTGGAGCCAGCTTCCCACGCAGGCAGGCTGGCTGCTGAGTCCACGCTGCCTTGCCTCCCTGGAACCAGCCACTTTCCCAGGGCTTCGCACCAGAGTCTCCCTGTCCCATTACCTCCCAAGCATGTGGGACTCTTGCTTAGCCCGGAAGGTGGCCCTCTCCCTTTTCTGCAGGCACACTCCCTATGGTGCCCAATGATTTGCAAGTAGCCTACAGGACAGCTTGAGCACCTCTGTTTGTCTGGGCTCCCTTCGCTAAGTCATTCCAAGAAGTCTAGATTCTTCTTCTGGTTTTCTTTGGATTTGATTCCCAGGAAAGATGAAGGCTCTCTCCCCAGCTCTGAAAGGAAGAGCATGTCCCCAGGGTACTGGCTGCCCTTTGGGTCCTAACCCAGCACCCAGAGGAGCCCCCCAGGCTGCACAGAGAGTAAGATTTTAGGGGTCCAGCTTCTCTACCAGTTCTACTTCTCCTAATGCCACATGCCAGGGCTTCTGGATCCCCACTTTGAGCAACTGATGTTTAGATTTGGAATGATAGTCATCTTGGTAAATAACCCTTAACAATGAAGACGTAGTAATAAGCAAAGGTAACATTGAGTCTTTTGCTTTTAATAGGGACAGTATTAAAGTGTAACACATAATACAAGTAGTTTCTTTTTAAGGGCCAATATCGGAGCCTAACTTGCCTACAAAGTGATTTCTTTTAGCTGTGGACTCATTTTTTTCAGGTCCTGGGCCTAGGAACATTTGTTCAGGAGAAGAGATAAATACACTGTAGCACTGGTCCTGTGGTGACCTGCCTCTGTTTTTGAAAAGGGTCCGAGGCAACAGTCACAGCCCTTCTGCTGCCAACTCACAGGCGTCCGAGAGGGAGAGCTGCCTCTACATGACAATACTGATGTATCAAAGAAACAAGAAAGAAGTCAACTCCCTCAGAGTAGATAGGCCCTACAAACCCATCTGTGCAAATCCCTGTAATGCCAGGCCCTACAAGAACTGCTAGGAAGAAGCTCCTTGTTCTGTGTTCTTAAAGAGGTATTAAAAACATAGAAGTAAATCCACAGGTAACAGAAATCTGGGGGACAGGGGATGGGGTCTACCAGATTTCTGCAGTGAAGCTGAGGATGTGTAGCAAGCGTAGGGAAGGTTGGAAGCCAGACTGTGGAGTGGATCCAGATTCTATCCTCAAGCAAGCAGACTCACTGCAGGTTTCTTGATGAAAGAGATGCTCGAGGGTTGCTTGCCCCCTCAGGACCTCACAGATGCCCCATCCCCCCTGAGCCTGAGGAGGATGTCCTGCCCAGAGAAGTATGCCTTGTAGTAATAACAGCAAATAGTCACACATCCCCATATTGTACACCAGGTACGCACTTTGCACACTTCGAGTCATTCAATCCACATCTCAGTATCCCCACAGTAGATATGATGGCAGCCCATCCCACAGATCAGGAAACCAAAGAACTAAGATGTTAAATAACTTACACATAGCCACTAAGCTGCAATACCAGGACTGGAGTTCAGGCCGTCTGGCTCATGACCCAGGGTAGGGAAGAGTCCTTCTGAATGCTTCTCCCAAGGCCCCGGGCTCTCTCCGTTTTCGTGTCAAAAGGGAAAATACCAGCTCTAGTGCTGCACCTTGGACTTAAATCTACAGACATTTTTTCCATTCAGGACAGAACTGGGAAAGAGAAACACAGTGTGGAGGAAAATTTGCATTTCACCCAAATTGGCATTGGAAACCATGAACCGGATTCCACACCCCACCCTGCCTGGGCCCTTTCAGCCCGGCCTGAGTGGTGGCAGCTGGCTGCCTCATACTGGCTGCAGATGACAAAGCCTGCCTGCCCCAGGACACTGCCGAGGAGGAGTGCCCAGCAAGATTCCAGAGAGCAAGAGACCGCTACACGAGAAAGAACGGTGTGGGCTATTACCCCAAACAGGTCCACGTTGTCCTAAAGAAGAAGCCACAGACCATCAGCCCTTGGCAAAGAGCGTGTCTGATGCCCTTTATCTCCTTCTCACCTTGCCTGCTCCCCTGCCCATCACCGGCCCTGGCCCAGGAGGGAAATGACCATCTGGTTGGCCTGAATATGCTAATGACTTCACGTGCTCTTCCCCTCCAGTGGATAAAGACTCTTCGCCTAGAAGAATTATCTGAATGGTAGCTTCAGGATGCCAAAGACAGGAACCAGAAGCCCTGCTTGAGACATGTTTATGGCCTGACTTCAGCCAGAGGGCAGTCTAGTGACTTCCATCTCTGCGTCCTGATTCCTGTCCACCATTGCCATGGGCTCCTGCTGGGCTGCATGGCTGGGGGCTTTCCCCATAGAGGGTTTATTGCATCTTTACAGTGCTTGTGGACCTTGCTGAGTCAGGCCTGCTCATTTTCACTCCCCCAAAGGGCTGCCTTGTCACCATTTTGTCAGCTTCAAGATGTCTGAGTTCCTGTCTTCTGTGAAGTGTAAGGCACTGTACATAGGTGGGGGCTGTTAAATTTGCTCAAGACAACTGGTAATAAATGACTCTGTTGCTGCCATCCAAAGGCTGATATTTCACAAATAAAGGTGTATGTGGGACATTTCAGAGTTCCTTTATCATTTGAGCAATGTGTTTTGCAAGGTAGCCATGCTCATCTTGGGGACAGAATCATCTGAAAGTGGGTAACCTCTTTATAAGCTCCCTTCTCAGGAAGAGCTTTCCAGAGTTGGCTAAACTAAGCTAATACTCCGAATAAGCTCTTGCTCCCTTACCATCTCCCTTAGGTCCACTCTCTGGCCTCCCCACCCTACTCTGTGCCCTGGAAGGCTGATGCCTATGGACTGCATCTCCCAGGCATTCCCGCTCTCTGGCTTCAGGTTGGTTTGGCCAATGAGAAGCACCAGCAGGACACTGGAGCATATGAAAAAAGAGAAGTCAGGGGGTTTTCTTTCCACGCCCACCTAATGTGGTGCCATTTTCCTGGGGGTGGCCAGGTCCTTGCATGACCATGGTTTCCAGCTCATGGTCTCTCGTCCCCAGCTCCAGCTCTCACTGGGCTCCAAGTGCGCTGCTTCCTCCCCTAGACCCATCGCCCCTCCACTGCTAGCTCTGGGTGCCTCAATAGCCTTGCTGGCTCTCTTGCCCTCTGTGAAAATGCCCTGCGATAGGGTCTTCTCAATGAAACCATCAGTGTAGCATTCCATTTCCTATGGTGATGCAACCGGCCACCTGATACATTTCATCAAGGAAGATATAGCGAAAACACTAAGCTTCTGTGGTTGGTTGATTCCTGGCCTCCGGGAGTGATTCTATCCAGACCCGTCCTAAATAGGCAATCGCCCTTCTCATTTTTCAAATTCTCCACTGAACAACATATTTCTATTGTCTAGAGGATGGCATGTGATGCTAAATCCAGAACTCAGGGACTCAGAATTCCTCTGCCCTCAACCCTGGTCAGGTACTTTACTCTCATTCCCATCAACAAAGAGGAGCTAGCTCTTCAAACCAAAGCGGGCCCGTCTCCTTAAGCACATATGTGCACAGTAGAATTGAGGCAGGTTTCGGCGAGCTGATGTCTCTCAGCCAGCCTATAAATCAAGCACTAATCCCAATTCCTCCTCCTGGCTCCAGGATTCGCATTCCCTCCTGGCCTCCATGGAATGTCTTTTGCATATTGAAGTCATTTTGCTCATTGCTCGCCCTTCCCTGAGTAGATGCGGAGGCATTTTGTAACTGTCAGTGTTTTGACAAAGTATGAGTATTTAATCATATGCCCATTACACCCTCCCCAGCAGCACACGTGGGCTTGCTGGAGCCTGTTGCCAGGGCAGGACAGCGGGCAGGGAACAGGCAAGTTCTGGAGACCCCGGGCCTCGGCAGGGAACTGGGGCTGAGCTGAGGAGGTGGGGCCCTCCCTCCGACAAGACCCTTTGCCCAGAAGTGCTTTGCCCTCACGTCCCCTTCAGGAGAAGAATGCTCAGCCTGAGCGAACAGAACCGAGATGAACTAGGACAGAAAAGACCATCTTGTTCTTTCCCTTGCCTCTTCTGGAACTAAACCATCTTTGGCAGATGGTGTTTCTAGCCACGGTCTCCCTAGGAAACCTACCCCAGTGCCTAGCAACCTTCAGCCCTGGGGAGTCCTTGCTGTGGTCTAGCTTAATGCCCAGGATGTGCCTGGCCTCAGGCATCCATACTCCTCTTCCCATCAGACCTTGCTGGAAGAGGTCCTTGCCGGAACCCTCCCGAGAGTGTGGATGTATTAAGTCCAGTGATTGTCTCACTGGGAGTCTCTGGCCATCACCCCAACAAATATGTGTCCTCCCAGCCTCCAGAACTCCCCCAGCTCCCCAGCCCCCCAGGCTGCCCATAAGCATTTCCTTTGCAGCCACCTCCAAACTTCCCTTTCTTAAAAAGAAACAATTTTCCGAGGCCCTGGGAGTTAATCCATGAAATCCTCTGGAACAAAAGCAGCTGGCTTGGGCCCTGGATAAGTCGATCAACAAACATGCCAGAGTCCTGCATGGTTCAAAGTGTTCTTTGTTCCAGCCACCGAGCATGGATCTGCCCGGATCCTGCCAGTGACCCTCGGCTTCTCCAAATCTCACCTCTCAGGCTCTTGGCCCCGCTCCTGCCCATACCCTTGAAAGATAGGCTCCCTTCAGACGGACAAGGTACCATTTGTCCTCAGAGTCTCTCCCTCTTTCAGAAGCTACCTGATTAAAACTTTTTGGAGCAAGTCAAGGTTCAGCACCAAATGAAAACAAACTGGTCCCTGGTCCCTTGCAAAAGGCACAGGACACTTAGTATAAATGGAGGCTCCATATGGTTGTTATTCTGGAAGAGAATCAAAGACCCTCAAAACCTGTTTCTTAGATGACAACAGGGGCAAAAAAAAAAAATGCAAAAAACAAAACAAAACCCACTCTTCATTTTACGTGCAATCGATCCTGAATGGTGTCAGATGTTTGGTGAGTGCTCCGAGACCGAAAGAACAGTCAGAGAAACGGGCCAGCAAGACCAGCCAGATGCCAAGATTTCCCAAGAATCGTTGGGGGCGGGGGGGGGGGATACTCCTCTCAGAAGTGCCACAGGGAAGGAATTCCAGCGTGCTGGACTCCTTGCTTACTGCCCTGGGCAGTCTGAGACATTCCAGTCTCTCCCCTCTGCCCCCCCACCCCGCGGCGGAGAGGGCAGGAGCACAGTGCAGGCTGCCTGGCCAGAGCTCAAGAGCCTAAGGAGGTAAACAGCTTCCGTTACCTGGACGCTTTCATGCTGGAACTGGCGGTCCTTCAGCTTCTTTCCCTCTCTGAGCCTCAGTTGCACATCTGTAAGGTGGGCACTGTAACACCTAGTTTTGTGGGATGGCCTGAGGGGCATATATTTTTTGAGGATGGAATATGGTGCATCCAGTTGGGTGTCCAGTTGTTTCCTCCCTGCACAGTCCTGCCCACACCCTACTGCCAAACCTCCCAGGAAGTGCTAGCAAGTCCTGTACAATGGGCTTATGTCATCGTTCCTCGCTGTGTAACCTTGGGCACATCACTCAGCCTCTCTGGGCCTCATTCTATTCATCTTTAAAATGGGGATAATAATCCCATGGTACCTAATAGGTTTGGTGTAGGGATTAAAGGAGAGTATGAATCAGACCCCTAGTCTCCCTTTACTCAGTGAACAGCCCTTAAGCACCTATTGTGTGCCTGGCACTGCACTGGGCTTCAGGAAGAACCCAGTTCAATAAATAATAGATGCACTTGTTACTATTATCAGAAACCAGTTGTAGTTTTATTATCCTTCAGTGTACAGATGGGTAAAGAGCAACTCAGAACAGTTAAGTACATTCCACCAGGCCGCACATCAAGATTCAAACCCATGCCTGCCTAGCTCCATACATGACACTGTTTGATGTGTGAACTCCCTCTAAGTCTCTAAGTCTGAATGCTTTCACATTACATCCCCAGATTCTTATAGCATTCCTGGAAGTGGGAGGACCTTGCTATGACCTCCTGTCTGCTTACAGGGAAACTGAGGTCCAAGGTCACTCTCCCAGCATGCTGGAGCCAGGTCTGTTTTCATTACACTAGGACCACACCAGCTACTGCTTCTCTTGGAACCCAGGGTGGCTCTCCAGCTCCTGGGGCCATAAAGGGAGAGGGGGCACAAAACCATCAGGCCAGCCCTGGCAGTGCCAACCTTGAGAGTCCCACGGTCTGTCTCACAGGTGAGAGGGACACCACAGAGGGAGCCTGAGAGCAGGTGCTGGTGGCCCCCCGCTGCCACCCTGGATCACTCTGCACAACTTAATTACTTTCAGGACCTGGCCAGTTGCTGGTGCATCCAACTTGGAGCTGTATGAAGGATAACAAGGCCATATGCTCCCGATGTCAGCCCTCCCAACACAGTCTCAAAAGCTAACCAGTTCAGAGGCATTATTCCGGAGGTAGAAGAAGGGAAAAAGTGAAGCAGCTTTGGGGAAAACAGGGGCTTTGGGGCTCGGAGAATGTGCTTAATGACATGCACATGGTGATCCGCATGACTGTGTATTCCTCCTTGGCAGCCTGTGTTTTCTGAGCTCTTTGATAGTGGGATAGGAGAATTGCTACTCTGTGTCCACAGCGCCCAAGGATGAGGCATTTATCTCATCAGATTGTTGAGATGCAGTGTGGGTGTTTTGATGTCATTACTGCAAGGATAGCAGTGTGCAGTGAAGGGGAGCAGAGATACCGAGATAAATAACACAGGATCCTTTAAAAAGACACTGGGAACAAGAAGACTATTGGCAGGCAGTGTGTCTGAGCCAGAAGGGACCCCAGGGATTGCAGGCCAACCCAGCACCCCCTTTTGTAGGAGACAGAGGCCGCAGGGAGTGAGGGAACTTGCCAGGTTCACCGCACGAGAGGGGTAGAGCCTAGGCATTTCCTCTTTTTCCAGGCTCATTCCACAGAAGCTTGAGCTCTGGAATCTCCAACAGAGGAAAGACGATGGTAGAGAAGCATGTCTTGCTCTGCATTTATAGGCGAAATAGTCCCCTGGGGGATGCTAGTCAGAAACCACAGAATGAAAAAGGTTTGAATACCTGTAAAGAAGGGACAGAAGGAGAAGAATGTGATAGGGGTATAGAAGTCCCTGATCCTTGCTCACATTCCACCTCCCCCACTGCCCAGCAGGAAGCTGAGGAGGGCACAAAACCAGACCCAGGGGGCATCATCTTCCTTTCTTGCCTTGAAATAAAGCATCAAGCACCTGTGGGTTCAGAGGGGTCCAGGCCTAAAATTTTCCCAGGAAACAGTAGAACAAATGCTCACTTTGCTGGCTCAGCTCTGTAAGTTCTGAGCCATTGCTTGGAGGGCAGAGGACCGGGCACTCTTCACCTAGAGAGACAGTCATGGTCCTCAACATGAAGTCTGTGTGAAAGTCAGCGTCACTCTACCCACTTCCAGAAGGGCCAAGGGCCTCCCACCAGGCCAGCAAAGATGCTGATCTTCAAACTCACTGTCCTGGAATCCCTGGTATTGTTGCTTAATTCACCAGGTCACTTGAGGGTAGGAATGACCTCAGCTCATCAGGCAGGCGTCCTGGAGCTGATATTTAAGGAGAAATCCAGAGGCTTAAGAAGTAGTCAAGAAAAAGGCAGCTCAGACAATTGGAAGGAGAGAGGGTTTTACGAGAACAAAAGGGACCAACATGTGGTTTGGGCAGGCCAGAAAAAACAGCTCTGGGATGGGGTAGGAGGTGGATGCTGACGGATGAAGAACACCACGTCGGTGCAGAGCTAACTTTCTGCCCCACTGCGGACATGGGGAACAGCAAAGCCAAAAGAGTTACCATCAATTTTAAGAAAAGTCTTTCTTGAGGAAGTACTGACTGCCAGGAATCCATGTCTCATCCGATGGGGTGGCTGGATTGCCAAAAGGGCTGGGTGACCTCAGGGCTGCCAGTCATCCCCTAAACCCTGATCTGGCAGTGAAAAGCCCATGTGGAGGAGGGTCGGGGAACAGGAAGAACTACAAGCACACAGCTCATTTGGGAAGGTGCTCTCTGCCTGGCACGGATGCAAGGGTTAAGTGATTTGCCCTAGGTCATAAAGCTTCTAATTTGGACAAGTCATGTGATCTCTCTGGAGCTCAGTTCCCTCATCTGTAAGGAGAGAGGCTTGGACAGGATGCTCTTTTTGTCAATTCTGACATTCTGCAGGTTTAATCAAGGACTTCTGATCTGCCACTTCCATCTCTCTGGATAACTGCAGTCATCTGAAGACAGTCCCAGGAGAACCACAGTGCCAGAGTACTGGTCTGGGAAAGGCAGAGCCTGAATCCTCCCCAGAATGCCCCCCCCCCCAGAGGCCCCCTGGAGGCAGCCCCTGTCTTAGGAGACACGACGATAAACTCTGCGTCCATTCCAATCCCATCAGGGCCTCTCCCTTCCTGCCCCCTCCCTGGGAGTCAGCTCTGTTTGAAGTAAGGCTTTCAGTGCTGTCTTCTGCTGCCCACTAGGGAGCACCAGCAGGGAGGAGGAGGAGTGGGTGACCCTGGCTGCTCCCTGATCTTTGGGTTGAGGCTCCGGGTTTGAGGCTGGCTCTAAGATGCCCCTTCAGTTATCATTTGATCCCAGGAGTAGGACTTGGCTGCACAAGAACTGCTGTTGTTCCTCTCTCTCTCCCTCTCTCTCTCTCCCTCTCTCCCTCCCTCTCTCTCTCTCTCTCCTCTTTGCGCTTCTCAGGTCATTTCTCTGATTCTCCCTGCTGCAGCTTGGGCCTCTCCAGTCATCCTGACATCTCCACCTGAATATCTCTAACTAAGTACATCCAAAACCCAACACCTGAACTTTGCCCAACTCCTAATCATTTCCTGCCCATCTCAGATCCTGGCTATCTCCAGCCTTCTAGTTGCTTAGGCCAAGAAATTTAGAGTTGATCTTTATGTCTCTTTCTCCCATACCTAATGTTCAATATGTCAGCAAATCATTCCAGCTGTACTTCTAACATACATCAAGAATCCAGCAACTTCTCTCTATCTCCACTGTTATCACCCTGGTCCAAGCTGCTAACATCTGCCTCCTAAATTACTGATCTAGCCTCCTGACCAATCTTCCTGCTTCTACCAGCTCCAGCACCCTGCCCTTCTATTCCTTTTAAAAACATCATCAGATCATGTCACTCCTTTTCTTAAAACTCTCTATAAGTTTCACACTTCACTCAGAGTAAAAGCCACAATCACCATAATGACCTATAAGGTTCTAAGTGTTCTTCCTTTATTCCTCACTGACCTCATCTCAAAGAGCTCACTGTGCTCCAGCCACACCTGCCTCCTCCCTGTTCCTCCAACACACTCTCACCATCGGGCCTTTGCACCTGCTCTTCCTTGTGCCCTTGAATGCCCTTTTCCCCAGATATCTACCAGACTCACTTCCTTATCCCCTCCAGGTCTTGTCTCAAATGTCATCTTCTCAATGAGACCTTCCCTGATCCCTCTATTTAAAATTATAACCCCATCCTGGCACCCTGTCTCCTTTCCTGCATTAATTCTCTCTCCGTATCTAATACGATATACTTCACTCTTTTTTCCCTTATTTTCTCCTATTCTTTATTTTCCTCCTTCCATGAAAGGGTCAGCTCCCTGAAGGCGGGAGTTTTGTCTGTTTTATTCATTTATGTAACAACGGATGTATCTACAACATGCCTGAAACACAATAGGTACTCAATCAATATTTTTTGAGTGAATATAGCCCTTACCCTGTAGTTACCCAGAGAATCCTTAAAAAGCAGGGGCAGAAGCCACTTCCCAGATCTGTCACGTGTTTCTACTCTTCTATATGCTGTCACTCNTTCCTGCTCCCACTAGCTTTCTGGACTCTTACTTGTCCCACATTTTAGACATGCTCATCCCTATCCTGAGCCCGTGAAGCATCTCTGTGGTTGCCGGCCACTTCCTGGCCGTCTCTCTTACCGGTCTCAAGCTAGCTCTGACTCTGCCATCCACAGAGGCCGATCTGCTATGACAATGGGCACTGACGCAGGTCAGACTCCTGGTCCCAGCTCACTGCCCTTTCTTCTCGACCTATGGCTGCACACACCAATGACTGGTGCCCGAGACGCAGGTGTTGGCCACAAGAAAGACGGCTATTGTGATTGCCAAGTCTGAGCTCTCCTGTGATTGGTCAGTGTTTCTTTATTCTTTCCCTTGGTGGCAGATGAGGGAGGAAACAGACTGGGGACTCAAAACACACCAGGTGTTTAATAGATGGCTAAGTGAAAAGGGTTTCCAAATTACATGCCAACACAGCAGATTGCTACAGCATTCAGCCTACTGCTTGCATTATGGCTTTTGGACTTAAAGAAAGGCCAAGGGAAAGGTGGTGGGGAGTGCCAGCTGATTGTCACGTGGTGCACAAGTCTCCCGCTGGCAGGACAGTCATGGACTTTGGGCCTTCCTCTCCAGGGTGACTGGCCATCTACTAGGTTGAGCTGATCAGTTTCTGTTTCCACTCCTGTGAGTCCTGAAAGCATGGCACTGGGCCCCTGGGCAGACCTCTGCCAATCCGGCCTGTTCCCTCCTTACCTGACTCTGCTCTAAGACAGGAAACTTGGGTTCCAGTCTGGCCCTGGCTCTGACTCACCTTGGGACCAGACTGACCTGGGGATGCCAAGAAGACGAACAAGATGATGGAGAGGCGAGTGCTTTGCTTCTTAGGAGGAAAGGAATCTCTGTGACGCCCATGTAACATCATCTCCATATTAGTACATGTGCACAGTCCTGGCACTGCAGCCTGAAACACATCCAGGCCCCTCCAGGCCTCTCACCGGCCAGACGAGAGGTCACAGGCCTGCTCTGCGGCAGCAGCAGAGGCACCTGTGTTTGTGCGGGTTGTGCACACAGGACGCAGGAAGCAAAGCCTTACTTTCTTCTAGTGCTCTGCTCCAATATGCATAGAAACTGTCTCTGATGCTGTCCCCTAGCTAATGGTGATGTCTACAACTATAATTTACTATGTAGTGCTTACCATGTGCAAAGCAGTATGCTCAACTCTTGTTACGATTTTTTTAACCCAATGGTTCTCGCAGTGTCTCTCAGGGAACACAGAAGGGTGGCTAAGACCCTTTCAGTGTGTCCGCAAGCTCAAAACTATTTTCGTAATAATTCTAAGATGTTATTTCCCTTTTGCACTTCAATAGTCTCACAGCAGAGTTTTCCAGAGACTACATAACTACACAACACATGATATTGCATCATTCCGAGTGACAAAGCAGTGACTAGAATCTGTCTTCTGTTAAGCCAGACATTAAAGAAACTCTTTAAAAGGTAAAGCAGTGAAATTCTTCTAATTTTTTTGCTTTAGAAAATAATTATTTTTCATTAAAAAGATGTTATGTTAACATGTAATGAGGTTTTTTGGATGAATTACGTTTGACTTTCTTTCTTTTTTTTTTTTTTTAAAGATTTTATTTATTTATTCAACAGAGATAGAGACAGCCAGAGAGAGAGGGAACACAAGCAGGGGGAGTGGGAGAGGAAGAAGCAGGCTCATAGCGGAGGAGCCTGATGTGGGGCTCGATCCCATAACGCCAGGATCACGCCCTGAGCCGAAGGCAGACGCTTAACCGCTGTGCCACCCAGGCGCCCCACGTTTGACTTTCTAATAGAGTAAACACTGATAGCTATAAACGCACATAAATAAAAATTCTTTGGGGTCCTCAATAATTGTTGGGAATATAAAGGGGTCCTGAGACCAAAAAGGCTGAGAACTGCTGCTGTTCTAACTCATTTAATTCTCAAAACAATCCTACAAGGTATGTGTTGTTATTATCCCCATTTTAAGAACGAGAACATCGAGGCTGAGAGAGGCAAGGGCTTGTCTAGGATCACACGGCTAAGGAGTAGCACAACTCCAGCAGGTGCCAATGTGCCAGGACAGCGGGAGTCTGTGAGCTCACTGAGAAGTGGGCAGCCTGCTCTCCTCTGGGCTGACTGAGCTGGCTGGACCAATGCTCCCGAGGTGGCTGCTTTCTGTGGGACACGAGCACGCAACCTGGGGACTCCAGCTGGGAAAGAGGAGTTCTCGGAGTATGACATCAAAACACCCAAAAAAGCAGGAATTGAGCTTACAGTGCTGTTTACCAATGCTTTTTCTACTCAATTTTTTGGAGCATAAATTGGCCAATTTTTAATAATAACATTTTTAAAAGTATAACTCTTGCTCTAGTTATTCAAAGAAAATTACACACCTAGATCTGACATAGTTCTTAATCCAACACTGCCAGACGGAAGACAGGCTTCCCAACCACTTCTTGCTGTCAAGAGACCCTCAGAAATTTGGTCCTGGTCTTGGCTCACCCTGGAACACTTCAGAGCAACTTATTTCTGGTCTTTAACCACTAACTCACGAAGGATTTTTATGGTTTTTTGGGTTTTTATTTTTATTTTTTATTTTTTGCTTGTTTTGTTTCTTCCTTTTTTGGTTTGTTTTAGGACAAAGACATTAATTCTCCTCATTAGCATTTTTAATGCCTTCAGAGATGTTTTAACTACCTGGTTCCTATCCAAATGAAGAAGTGGCTTCCAGCTGATGTTGGTTTAAGTCAAATGGTCACAAACTTTAGCCTGCATTAGAAAAACCTGGTGCAGTTGTTAAAACACAAATTGTTGGGTCCCAAGGTTGGGGGGGCGGGGTTCCCATTGTGTCATCTGGGGCAAGGCCCAAGAATCTGCATTTCTAGTAGGCTCCCGGGAAATTTTTGATGTTAGTTCAAGACCACATTTTGAGCTTTAAACTACCTTTCCTGGCATCTCCATGGCCCCCAATTATTTTTTCCTCTCCACACAGAAAAGAAAAAACAAGAACATAAAGGAAATATTGAGCTATCTGATTTCCCCAGGCCCACGTGAAACACTTCCAGGTAGGAAAAGCCATTGTTAGTAATCATGCTTACTCGCAAGTGTAATTTCATCTCCTCCACCGATGTTTGGAATTTAAAAGCATATACAAGTTAGTTTATATTGAATTTATAACATTACTTTATTAATTCATCTCTCAAATCTACTTTTTAAAAGGGCTTTTTGCCTCTCTTCCTCTTCTGAAAACTTAAAAATGTATTTTAATGGAACAAAATTAACCAGAACTTGATCAAAAATATGACTTCCTTTTAATTAGATGATGTTCCTGCATCTATAAGAATAAATGGGATAGGAAATAATCAAGTCTCTTAAAATATGAGTCATGTGATTCTGGGAGGAAAGTGATTAAAGTGGTAATGGGCCTTTTGGACAAGGCAGCATCATGGAGGGAAAGAGTCCTAGAGGTAAGCACCCAGGTCTAGTGACCACACTGAGCAGGGCTCAGAAAAATCTGTTTTTATGGACTTCAGTTCCACATATGTAAGATTAAGATAATAAAGTCTTCCTAAAAAGACTCTTATGATATAATTAAAATTACTTGTTTTGTTCCACACCATTTTTAAAAAGGGACTTGAGAGATTTTAAATCTCACATTAAAAAAAAAACAAGACAAAAATGACAATTATCAAACATTAATAAGTAAATTTTTAAAGTATACCAGCCAAAAGCATAGTACAATTATTCTGACTAATCATAAATGCTGGCCTAAGTTTCCTGGCAGCTAATCTAAAGAAGGAAATTATTATGTAACTCTCAAATCTCATTAATTGAGAGGTCGACTGCTCGAAGCAATTAAATGAGATAATATATATATAAACTTTTAGTACATAACCAGAAATAAGATGTCATTATCAAGGTTCAAGGCAGAGGTGAGAAATGAGAGCTTACTCTTAGTTGGGGTAGGGCAGACCCAAAATACATCAGGTAATAGCACTGCATGCAAACCCTGCCCACATCTTTTCTCTCTTTCCTTTGGCTTGATTCTCAAAGTAATCTCTGCCTCCTGTGGACTGGGAATGCATTTACTGAAGGCAGATCTAGGGTTCTCTCAGGAGAAAGCTAAGAGTATAATGTTAATTGAACCATATGAAAATGCCATTTTTGTAGGGCAAAAAGTATCAAATATCAGTGATTTCAGATGGTTTAGCCTAAGAGAGAGACCAAATGAAGTGCAGGAAGAGGAGAAATGAGGGGGAAGGAGGGGACAGGTGTAAAGAGTATACAATTGCAAGGCCTTCTTTGCAGTTCTGGTAAGTATAAAAGAAGTCTGAAGATTGGAAAGGTGTAACCAGGTAAGTACCTCACTGCCTGAGAGCCTGGGAGAATCTGGAGGAGGAGAGATCAGGGACAATGGCTCAAGAGTTACGGAGGAAGGAACTGTGCTTGGGAACATGTTAGAGCAGAGCTGACTTGGTCACCAGACCCAGTTCCTTCTCCTCTGGGTACTCAGGGTGACTACCTTTCCCAGCCTCCTTCTCAGACAGATGTAGCCACATGACTGACGCCTGGCCAATGGAACGTCCGTGGAAGTGACAGTCACCACTTCCAGGCCCAGTCCATCTGATCCACCATGATCCTGTCTGCTCATTCCTCTGGCTGGCTGCTTGCTGGATGTCACCTCCTTGGAAGCCACTCCCCCGAAGATGGCAAAGCCTTGATCCCTCAATAAATAAGGAACAGAGTCAACCCAAGCCCCTGACTGGACTTACATGAGTGATAAATAAGCTTCTGTGTTAAGCCCCTGTGATTTCAGGGTTCAACTGTTACTCAGCTAATGTAACAGAGGAATGGGTAGAGGAATTGATGCTCTTTTTTTTAATGATTTTTTTATTATGTTAAGTTAGTCACCATACAGTACATCATTAGTTTTTGATGTAGTGTTCCATGATTCATTGTTTGCGTGTATGTTCTTGTGCCCCAAGAAAACAGAACTGAACTAAATGGGGAAAAAACTGTTCAGTACTAAAAAAGATTGTGTTCTGGTTCCCAAACCTGAGAACACCTCAAAATCATTGGTGGAGCTTTTTCATCAATACAGATTTCCCTACACCTGCACCTCTTGAATTTCCCCAGGACACTTTTTCAACTTCTTTAATAGGTTAGGACTCTGGTGTTCGGATTGGAATCAGAGGCTGTCCGTCTGGAAAGGATGTGGCTGCAGCTATGTCCCCCATCAACGTCTTTATTTCTGCACGCCTGAGAACTTCATCTGCCCACCATCTTGGCCCTTCATTCTCTCCTCCTCTCTAACTGGGTAACTGGTGTGCTTTATCAGCCCAAGAACCCTGTAAGCTCATCAGGGGTCAAGATTATAGCTTGTACATTTCTTTTCGAAACAGCATGAAGCTAGGCAGGTAATAAAAGCTCAATCAACACTTTAGTTCATTTGATGTGAGCAGTTATTTTCCACATGACTAGAACATGGGGCGGGGAGAGGACTTCTAATAATCTAGACACAAGAGACTAGATTTAGCAAAACCACTCCAACTGTATATGTAATTCATTTTCAAGACACCAGTGTGCTCACGTCACTGATCACTTTTTGCTTTGACAGCGAAGACCATCAGTTATCAAACTTAAACAGGCACAAGAATGAACTATGAAGCCTATTAAAAATGTAGGTTCCTGGGCTCAACCCCCATATTCTGATCCAATAGTTCTGGGGTGGGATCCAGGAATCTGCATTTATGACTGTCCTCTTCCCGCCCCAGTGGCAGGGAGCAGTGGGTGTGATTGTTAACATCTGTGAGGTGAGGTCAGGGTCAGGTCTATCTTGTTTAATATTACATCCACAGGGCCTAGCATACGGCTCCAGTCACAGTAAAGCTATTAACTATCTGTTGAATGAGGACTCTCATCTGTCAGATTTATCCTAAAAATGCCCTTTCTCAAAGAAAGGAAATGAACTAGGTGACCTCTCTGGTTCTCTGAAGGCCACCAGCTCACCATCACATACTTAGTAAGCTGGGAAGTGCCCCTCCTGGCTGCCTCAGACCCATCTGCTCCGAGTTCTAATTGAGGAGGCCGACCTTCTTTGATTGGCACTTCCCTCTCGTTCAGCCAGAGACCATCTGTACCCACCACCTCCTGACAGCTCAGACATCCCTTCCTCTCTGCTGGGGCAGACAGGCAAGGGCATTCGGAAGTAGGCCTGGACCCAGAGGGAGAGCCTGCCTCCCACACCCCGGGATGACCCCAGGACCGTTTGCAAGCCCTGCACAGGTTCTCTGAGCCCCCTGCACCCAGGGAATGATGCTTTCCTCATAACCAGGCTTTGTTTCTGTGGCAGAACGGTGAGCACTCTGTTCTGTGATCTCACACACTCTCAGTACCTCAGCAAAACCAGTAAGTAGCAAGCCTCTTTATCCTCGTTTTACAGATGGCAAAGAGAGGACATGTGACTCGCCCAAGGTCACGCAGCAGGTCAGCTGCGAAGCCGGGGAGGGCATCCAAGCTCTCCGCATCCGGAGTGACTACTTTCCCACAGCCAAAGCGCCTTTAGGTCTATGGGGAGTCATGGCTGCTTTAATTCAAGGCTGTTGCTCCTGAGTTTTGCATCAAAGCACATGTTCTTCAGAAAAGTATCAAGCTAAGCTTTGTCTCTTCATTTAAAAGAGCTTAGGGGTGAGTCTCAGAGAGACCATTCCTCAATCACCAGCCAATGTGAACAGAGGGGAGAGGGATAATGCAAGATCTTTCTCTTGATGGTGGAAATGAACCTACAGTTCTCAAGATGGGGAGTGGGCCATATCAGAGTCTCCTGAGGAACTTTTTTGACAGGTGTCTTCTCCCTTCCCCAGAGCTTCTGATGAGTCAACAAAGCTGACTTCAACCCTGACTCCGCAACAGCCCTGATGCCAAATAACAAAATGGAGCACTTGGATTGGACTTTTCCTTTTCCCTCATTCTCTGAGATAGATGTTAGCAGTCAAGCGGAGAGAAGGGGAGCCGTAGGAGAAGCCCTGACCCTGAACAACCATTAGCATGGGGTGGGAGCCAACACACACGCCTGCGTCCATTACTGCAGCATGGATGGAAAAGGCGCAAAAGCAATGGGGAGACACTCGTTCTTGAAGCTGCCTGGCTGAGCCCCCACACCTCTGTTCCTTACAACTAGAAAACTCAGGGGTACGGAGTATGCATCCAGAGCTAAAAGAAAAGAGCGAGCCCCCGTGTAAGAAAGAAAACAGAAGGACTGCTCCTGAGGATCAGGGGACACAAAGATAAGTAAGACGCAGGCCCCGTCCTCAGGAAGTTTGCCAAGCAACGGAGTTCCGGGGCGCTTTAAGACTCTCTTCTGTATTGATATTCTCCTTCCTGCCAGCCTGTGAGCAACTGTCTCGGGCTTCCCCCGTGCTGAGCCCAGTACTGGACACACACGGTAAAGTTCCAGAAAAAGGAGATGATTTTGCATCCCAGGTTGTGGGAGAGACAGCTATATGTTCACGTAGGATACCGTCAGCAACTTTGCCCAGACCTCGTCAGCCTTTGCTCTAAACGAGGCACAGCCAAGCTCCGGAGTGCCCAGGTGAGCTCAGCCAATGGACACCTGAAGGCTCATGACTGCACGCTTACTGGCCAGACTCTCAGACACATCTCCCCTTCTCTGGATGCCCTGGCTGTTCCTTCTCCCTCTTGGCACACTTCTCTCTATTGGTTTTGAGGTTCTTTCTCTCAAACGGTCCCCTAAACCAGGTGAATGGGATATGAGGTTTTCTCATCATTTGTTAAGCCTATAAATCACTCTCAATGAGACAGAAGAAATGGCCTTCAATTGTAACAAGACAGGCACATTTTGGACATCAGAATGAACTTTCTGACAGCAAGCACTATTGAACTAGGACAGAGGCAACCAAGGACGGACAGGCATTTATTGATGACCTAGTATGTGTGAGTGTGTGCTATTTCATTTACTCCTCAATGCCCTCTCCGGTGAGGATCATTACTTCAGAGATAAACAGGAAAATTATAACATTTCTACGTAAACATTTTCAAAAACAGGAGCCATAGACTTATGTTCTTATAAATTCTAAATAGTTCTCTGGAGGGAGAAAAGGGTCCACAGATGTTGCCTTGCCTCCATTATACCCAGAGCTGCTCGGAGAGCCTTCTATAATCAGTGATCAAGGAGGAGTTCTGGGGCTTTGGGTGGTGGCCAAAAACTAATCGTCCTTTCTTCCCTCTTACAAGTTCAGAACCAATTAAGAAATAAGATAGAGGAGACACACAGACTGAAATCAAACTAAAAGCTTCATTAAGAACAAATTCTAAATTGGAGAATGTGGCTTAGATGGGTGGCTACGAAGGGCTGCCTAATATTTTACTCAGAGTTAAAGCTACTCACCCCCAAAAAAGTGGAACCATTGTGGGATTTCCCCACAGGGCCAGAGCCAGGCCCAGCAACTTGGTGAGCTCTTTTTTGGGGACAAGTAGATTCAAGAGTAAGTCCCAGGAGGGGCTAAGCTAAACTCATGAATCAGATAAGTTACATCACCTCCCCTGGGGTCAAGGGCATGAGAAGATAGGGAGAAGTGGGAAGTGTTCTTCCCACATCTTCCGCTCTAGGGATGTGGCATAGAAATGCTCTCCTCCCTGCCCATGCTAACAGAAAGAGTAGAGAATAAGTCTTACTCCTCCTCTACAGGAGGCTGGGGGCGGGGGGGTGGGTACGTCATCCAAGTTTGCAAGTTAGTTTGAATGTACAGGGAGGGAAAAAAGTAGTGTAATACAAGATAAGGGACATCCTCTAAGTGATAACACAGAAGGCCTCGGAAGGACCCAAAAAGATCTTGGGATGTAAAAAATAAGTGGGAAGGAGTAGAAGCTTGGAGAGGAGAGAGAAGGGGCCTGGCTCCCAGGTCTGTATATAAAACATAACAGCTGGGGGCGCCTGGGTGGCACAGCGGTTAAGTGTCTGCCTTCGGCTCAGGGCGTGATCCCGGCGTTGTGGGATCGAGCCCCACATCAGGCTCCTCTGCTATGAGCCTGCTTCTTCCTCTCCCACTCCCCCTGCTTGTGTTCCCTCTCTCGCTGGCTGTCTCTATCTCTGTCGAATAAATAAATAAAAAATCTTTAAAAAAAAAACATAACAGCTGTCCACATACAAATACCTTGATCCAATCTGGCATTTGCTCTCAGTGGAACTGAATAATCTCCTGGACAAAGCAGGCCTCTACCACCTACAGAGACAACCTTGACATTCAAAACTCGTCACTCTTGTCCCTGCTTCCTGATGGACAGGAAAGGCCCTTTGTCGGGACAGACCATGAATCATGGCAGAAGCCTTCAACCTTGCTTCATGGCTTCCCAGCCTCAGTTCTCAGCTTTCTGGTTTTCTCTGTCCTGCCCCCCGCCCTGCACCTCCTACTCAGCACTCTGCCCTCCCCTCCCTCTTGCATCCTCTTTCCAGATTATCCTGGAGACCCAAATGTTTATGTATAATATCAGAGCTGATGATTTGAAGAGGCCCTTGAATGTGGCCAGATCACAAAGGCCACTCTGAATAAACCAGCCCTTTTTTGGACTTTCTTTTTTAGGCAGACCGAATATTTACACACTGGGAGCAGGCCCCATAAGGGCTCCCCAGCAGATAATACATTCATGCAAGCAGCCGTCTCTGGTGGAAAAAAAATCGTTATTAATTGGGGTTACAGCACTCATTTTAACTGCAGCAGGAGCTGAGCTCACTCGATTTAGTGGTGTACAGACTTTTCCTGAACTCCAGTGGATACTTCACAAATAACAATAAAAATTTTAATGGCAGGACAAACATGGAGTAGGCTACACAGCTGCACTCATTAAACAACCTCCATCCACCATGCTCGGGGATTCAAGCTGTTTTATGTGGCGGGCCGCTTTGCCTCAGCCTGCCGCAGATGAGAGAATAAATTTTCATGGTGTGTGGAGTTGCAGTAAGAAACAGGTTTCATTAGCCTTGTTTCAGAGATGCAGAAACCAAAGGCCAGGGAAAGGAAGTGATTTAGGGTCAATCGAGGTGGTGCCAGGAGTCCGCTCTAAGCCCCACCTCTCACCCTGGCCCTTATTCTGTTCTGATTCCCGAATTGTTTTCACTTCATGGAGGCTAGGAAGATTCCATTCTCTGCAGAGCTGCAGGGCAGCTGTTTCTGATTATTTGTCCAAGAGAGGCACATAACCAAAAGAGTATTTTGGTTATAAAGCAACTTCTTGTCCTACCCACCAGAAGTTATGGATATACATTCACATGGGACTGAGGCTGAGTTTGGTCACACTTGCAATGGCGATGTCTAGAAGGACTTTGCCCAGCCAGGAAGGTCAGTGATGGGGAACTCAAGAGCTGTGGCAGGTCCCTGTGGGTCAACAGCAAGACATCTGGTTGCTTCCNGGTGGCCCTGCTGAACTACCTCCACCTCCCTGCTTTGGGAAGCTCTGCTGGAAATCTGCAGGGGTGATTTCTCTCCTTATAGCACCTGCTTCTTATGGGGAAGGTTTCGGCCCAGTTCATCCGGGCCATTTCATACCATCACACTTGAAAGCTAGGTGTTGCTCTGACTAGCCGCCAGCTGTCCACTCCTCGGCTGAACTGCAGTCCCTAAGAAACAGGTCAATTGTACCACATTTTCTGTTGGTGACTTGACTTCCCTTTGTCCTTTCATCCCCACAGCCTCATCATGACCGCAAACATCTCCATTTCTTCCTGTGCTGTTCAGAAGCTTTCAGGAATCGTTTTCTCTTCCCCAGATATCGATGAGGCAGAAATTACATGATCAAGGAGTATTCTCAGATGCACACGCACACATGTCAAACTCAGGGCTTTCCAAAGCCACATGACTATTCTACAGAAGGGCTGAGCTGACTCAGAACAAACTATCCCTCCTTCTGCTTCACACTGGAAGTTGTAAGTACAGTTCATGGTAGAAGTCACTTTGGTGGGTGGGATGGATTCTTTTCCAACAAACCCACAAGGACAGAAAAGCCAGCCTGGTCAGGCAGAAGACATCATCAAGACCAAAGATTACATACTAGTTATTTTTCTGGGTAGCTTCTTTTCACCTCCACTGAGAGCAGAACAAACTCCTAAAGCACATAGAATTTCCATTACAGCCAAAGAAGTATTGGACAATGAGTCATTAGATGGTAGAATGAGTGCCCAGGGGTATGGTGTTGGCACCACCACAGTGATCAAGCCAGGAGGCCGGCTGGGGGAGGGAGAACAGCCAGACGGAGCTGAAGACCAGGACTCCATGTCTGACTCAGCCATTTAACACGACCTTTGGTAAGGGGTCAGCCTCTCTCAGCTTAACTAACGGGCACACCATCACCCACCTTGTCCCTTGCCACGAAGATCAAGTGAGTTAATGGATGTAAATGTACTCAGTGAACCACCCAGAGATGAGTTATCATCAGCCACACCCATGGTCCTGACGAAAAGTCTGGGCAGGGAGAAGGCTGTGCCTTCCCAGATTCCATGTTCTTCCCAGATTCCCCATAAGCTGGGAGCTTCCGGCACGGTAATAAGCCAAGCCCTCCCGATTCCAGCAGTCACGGAGGTAAACAGCCCAGTGCTTAAAGATGTCCCACGTGGAGAGCTCAGTGCTGGAAGCTGGGCAGGTGGGGGCGGGAGACATGCATTCAGCAGGCGACCCTGAAGCCAGGCTCTGAGGGATGCGCTGTCAGGGCTCGTGGGGGGAAGAATGGAAACGGGAAGGACAGACACAGCCCTGTCCTCGAGGAATCGCAGGGAAGGCAAGGCAGGTGTGCGTCATTCAGAGCCCCCACCAGAGTGAGCCCTGAACTCGACTTCAGGCCTGGTGGCACCTTGGGCAGGTCACTTGAGTGCTCTGAGCCTCAGGTGCTCAACAAGAAGGGAATGATCATAACCTATGTGTACCAGATGCACGGGAGAGCCTAGTGACCACGAACCATAAAGGGATGATCGTAGCAACAACAGCAAGCACTCTTCTAGCATTTACTCTGTGCCAGGCACTGGAGAAACCTCTTAAAACCAGAGGTCAGTGAACTTCTTCTGTAAAGGGCCAGGCAGTGAATATTTTAGGATTTGTAGGCCAGACGGGCTCTGTCACAACTACTCATGTCTGCTGTTGTAGCAGAAGAGCAGCCACACATAATACGTGAATGAGTGAGCATGGCTGTGTGCCACCAAAACCCTATTTACAAAAACAGGTGGTGTTTGGGCTTGTGGGCCTTCGTTTGCCAACTCCTGCTTCCCATAAATTCAAGTCCCATCACCCTATAAGGTATGTATCGCTGTATACTCATTTCACAGATGAGAAGGGTGAGGCCCAGAGATGTCAGTTAACTTGCTCAAGGCCATACAGCTGGTAAGTGACAGAACTGGGATTCAAACAAAGGCAAGCTGGTTCCAGAGTCTGTGTTCCTCACCTCTCTGCTGAGAGCCTCCTCAGTGTACTCGTAAGCATAATCAGTCTTAAACACAACGGAGATGCCAGTTGCATTTGACCACAGTAAGAACACTCCAAGTTGACTGAGGGCCTATTATATGCGAGGCACTGTGCCAGGTGCATCCCACAGGGAATCCTTGCACCAGCCCTGTGAGTGCCGTGCTATTATGACCCTCACGTTATAGATGGAGAAACTGAGGTCAAGAGTTGACATGATTTGTTCAAGGTCACAGAGCTGGCAAACAGCAGAGCTGTAACTGAGCCTATGGCTGTCAACACTGAGGCTAGCCCCAGTCACCTCCATCCTGGGAGGCACCATAGCTGGGAGGCCGTGTCTGTCCCCTTCTTTGGTTCACTTTCAAAAGCGGAGTTGGATATTGTTCTCGTCAAAAGTTTATACCCATTGAGGCTTTGGGGTGAGCATGAGCATCTATGCACGGACCAGGGGAATCGTCACACCTGCCTAACCCCAGACAGGAAGGAGGACATGCTTTTGTTCCCCGTTGCCATCATCCCCTCTCCAGCATCATCTCCTACTTGTCCTGGATGTCACTTAGCAACACATCATCTGTCAGTTTCTGTGGCACCATGGGCTTAACATCTCACTTCCAGTTTGCTAATAAAACCATGGGAAAATGGAACACAGAAATGGCCCCCAGCTCCTTCATAATGGAAAGAGATGTTCCCTTGGGTCCTTGGCCCTGCTGTAGAGGAATGTTTCTTGGAAGGACATCATGGACATTCCCAGCATTCCAACTCTGGCCTCCAAACTCATCTGCTCTTCTCCTTCGCTGATCAGGAGTTGAGTAGGGAAGAGACACTGTTCACTGGTTGTGTTTGTAAAGAAGAGTCCATCCTCCAGGAAGGAGAAGTTAAGTGTTATCGACTGAATGTTTGTGCCCCCCCACCCCTCCAGAAATTCGTATGTGGAAGCACTAATCCCAATGTGATGGTATTTGGAGGTGGAGCTCTAGAAGGGAATTAGGTTTAGATGAAGTCATGAGAGTAAACCCCATGGTGGGATTAGTGACCTTATAAGTAGAAGAGACACCAGAGCTTTCTCTCTCTCTACCCACCCCCACACACTAGGAAAGGCCATTGTGGGCACACCATGAGAAGGAAACTCTCTACAATCCAGCGATCCAGCCCTCACCAGCAGCCAAACCTGCCAGCACCTTGATCTTGGACTTCCAGCTTCCAGAACTATAAGAAATAAATATCTGTCATTTAAGGCACCCAGTCTGTGGTACTTTGCTATAGCACGTGACACCAAGACATTAAGAGAATATATGGTAAACAGAGCACAGAACTGCTGCTTCGTTGCTTTACAAGGAGCAACCCTCCCAGGTTAGCTAAGTTGTTGTGGTGTTATCTCTTCCTCAACATAAAGAAACACATACACACACACACACACACAGGATTACTGAGTTAAAAAAAAAAAAAGGTCCAAGTAAACAAAGGCACTCAATAATCCAGCTCAACTTTAGAAATAACTTTTTTTTTCTGAGGATGGGCAAGGAAAGAAGAGTTGGTTTTTTTCCTGGTCTACAAAGGTTCTCAACCACCTGTCCACCTTCTGCAGTGGCCACAGCACTGTTTCTCCTTTCCTCACGTTGTTTTTTGCTTTGCTCCTAAAATTCAAGTTGGCTTCCTCTCCCTTGGGGAACAAAGAGAAGGAGCAGCAGGTGAAATGAGGGGAAGTGGAAGCAACAGAGGATTCATGGACGAAGGGCAAAGAGGCTTGGCAAGAGTTCGGGGTTTAAGAAGAAAAAAGAATGAGCGATTAAAGACTTAAAAATTTTCAGCAAAGATTCTTTTGTCCCTTTGCAACATCTTGCCATCACAGTCCACAGGGAACTGAGGAAGAAGCAAGAAATTGGATTCCACTTTGGCCCCTCAGCGGGAGGACGAGGAAGCCCAGAGCTCAGCCCCGGGAACAATGTGGCCGCCAGGAGGATGAAGTCCGCAGTCACCCTGCCGTGTTAAATCGGGACATTCCATCACCGAATGGCACTGCTGTCCTTTCGCCCACCCCAGAAATCCCTGAGCGTTCTCCCAACAAAGGTTATATCTCACCTTGGCACATGTGAATTTAGCTAATTAAACCCCCCGGAACATGGAGTCCAAGGATGAGGGAGCGTCGGACTTACGGGAAAAGTAGACCCTCCATCACTGACAAGGCAGAGGGGGTGCAGGGAATCCAAGAGTGACCTCCTGGGAAAGTGCAAGGGTATTCCAGCCTCATCAAGTGTGCCGTGACCATGGAAAGAAAGCAAGGTTCTAAAAGACCACCCCCACCAGCCAGTGTATTTTTAAGAAAAGCCTAAGATTTATTTCCGAAATAATCAGGGCAAAAACTGCAAAAGACAAAACAGAATGATTTAAAGGAAGCTGCAGATTTTTAGGAGTCAAGGGATTAAAGGAAGGAAATTGATGTAGTCTTTCTTAATTTATCATTTTAGCTTTCCTCAGTTCTGGGTGAACTTAGCTCTACCTCTTGGAGAGTTGTTCCAGGACACATGACACACCAGCAGTAGGTGAGCAGATGGGAGAAGAGTGACCCGGGAGTGGATGGGAGAGGTGGAAGCAGGGAGGTAGCTTCTATGCACGAGGCTGTCACCTAAGAGAACTGGTCTCCTTGAAGATACTAACTTACATTTCCTACGGATTGGGTCACAAACTTCAGGACATCAAGTTCTGCCCCCACCTGCACATTTGTCTAATGCTCCTCGGTCACCACCTGCCTTTGCGCAGCCCCTTCCACCGCCATCACATTCTCCAGGGCAAGAACAGAGAGCTCACTGAAGTCATTCAAGCTACAGGGTCACTCCATACCCAGGATGCAGCGCTGATTTTAAAAAAGTTTCATTGCTGGGATATATGGAAGAATAGGTTAGGGCAGAGGGTAACAATTAAAAATACAGGTGCAGGAGCCACGCTGGCTGGGTCCTCATCATAGCCCTTATCCTCACAACATATGGGACCTGGGGCAATTAACCTAACCTCTTAACTTCTCTGTGCTTCAGGCTCCTTATCTACAAAATGGGGATAATGGTAGTATCTATCTCATAGCAAGGTTGGGAGTTAAGTAACTAAAGTATTATGAACAGTGCCGATTCCATAGGAAGTACACTATGTGAGTGTTGGCGGTTACCCAAATACGTTTCAGGAAAGGAGACAAGGCTTACGGGATAAGGGAAGCCTGGGGTTTAGGATCTAACTCATTCTGGGAGCTACCATCCAGAAAGTGTCAGCAAAGCACTATATTCAGCAGATCATTTCTTGGCTCAGAATTCTGCCTTAGCTTCCACAGCTACAGAACTGGCTCTGTCCTCTTCTGCTGGGCAGTCAAGGCCCCTGGAATCTGCCCCTTCCTGCCTGGCACCGCTGGGCACATGCTTCTCTTCCTCCTGGGCCTAGAAGTCTGTGTCCCAGCTTCTGAACCTGACCGCCACCCCCCCCCCCCCCCCCCCCCCCAGCCTCACCTTATCCTCTCGCCTATTTAGGGCCCGTCCCCTCTTTAGGGACCCATGCTCATGAACGGCCCAGCTCTGTCCTCCCGCAGCACTGGCTGCAGACACTCTCCACCTTAGCTGTCACCCACAAACATCGCCATCTGCACCAGGCACTCTCTTCCTTTCTTTGCCAGCCCTTCCTCTCCCCACCACATGGCGGTGCCTAATGAAGACTCTGGATAGGGTGCCTGGCTTCTATGACCCCTGGCTGCAGGTGCATAGCACAGGATGGTCACTGTGCTGAGGTCTCCCACTCATGGAGTGACAGCCTGCAGCCAGTGTTTGCCGTGGCCCAGTTCCTCACTGCAAACTCGGGGCCAGGTGCATTTCAGAATTCAGAATGTTTCAGGTTCCAGAAGGGTCATTTGTGTCTACACTGTACCTAACAGCACAGCAGGGTGAAGGACACCACATGTCAACACACTGGTGCTGTGAATCATATGAACAGTCCCTTTAAGCAGGTTAAAGAAAGGCTATACTTACCCTCATGTCAGTTGAGGTCACTTGGACCCCTCGTGAGTTTGGCCAAGTTTTTTGCCAAATGGACAGTGATTGAACCTTCCATTTTTCAGAGATTTTCAGATTTTCGAATTACAGAGAAGGGGCTGTGCATCTATACTTGGTGCTAATGGACTTAACACAAAATAAAAATAAAAATAAACAAACAGGTAACTGCTGCCTTTAGGAGACACAGTGAGATGCGCGTAAGCTCCGACATCTAGACCACCGTCCCTGAGCCTCAACTGCCTAGTCTGCGAAATGGGAGGACACATACCGGACAAAGACAGGTTTAAGTGCCCAGCAAATTCCTGGCCAAGGATCCTGTAAGGATTCTTCCCTTTACTATCCCATCAGCAAAAACTTCCACACTGGATGGCTGAGGACACATGTGCCAAAGGAGAACTGAGCTGAGGAAAACTTATCCAAGAAGCTTCTTAGAATGAGCTTAGAGCAAATCCCTCTGCTTCAGTTTTGTTGAAATCCTTATGCTTGGGTTTTGTTGTATAGAAAAATAGGAAGAATAGAAGACCATTAGCTGAAGCACGGCCTTTAAAGTATGCGAGCTTCTGAGGAAGAATACCTACTCCACTTGGTGTCACAAAGCATGCGGGCCTCTCCACGTGGCCCTGCAACGTCTGCCTTGTGTGCTCTCTTTCAACACTTCTCTAAGACACCAAACACACAAACAATTAGGCCATCAGCTCAGCAGCCAGCGGAGTTTACAGGGAAGGAGAAAGAGCCAGTGGGATGTCAGGGTGGGAGCCGAGACAGAGGCCTAGGGCTCCAGGAAGCTGGGTTTACAGTCGACTGTTTGTTTTTGTTGATGAAAGTAAAGTCTTCCCTGCAATGCACATTGTGAAGGGAGTTCCTTTGTGCATAAATGAACCTAATCCCCCTGTTTATTAGCACTAAACTTGACATTCATAGCCCAAGTGCTTTACCGGCATTAACCAGGAATCCCCAGCACATTCCTGTGGGGGAGTTCAACACGGGCTCTGAGCTCTCCACAGGAGCCCTCCAACAGGGCAAAGCAGGCCCAAGGCTCTGCTCTCAGGAGTAAGGTGCTCACGTGGCCTACCCCCTCCCCACCCAGCCTTGTACTTGCGGAGCCCTACACACCAGGATTCCACACACCCTTTCGCCAAGGCCCAAACAGAGTGGGAAATGTGTACTGACGAAGCCACAGTGAGCAGTGAGCACAGAGGGGCTGGCGGTACAGTCCTGAGCTACAGCCAGGAGCTGAGAGGCCATTCCAGAAGGAGCTCGCTATACGGTGGGTTTACAGAGGAGCGGCATCCCCGCTGTGCTGAAGATGGGAGAGCGAGGTCTGTTTTCACCTGGCATTACCCCTCCGGAAACACCCTTCCCTGCCTGGTGAAGAACACAGGCTCCGGCCCCAAGTGCTTCTGTTTGAGGGCAGAGCAGCACCAGAGTCAACACCACATTCCTAGGCTAGTGCTCATGAGCAAAGCAGGCCGCTAACCTTCTGCAAAGCGTACTGGGGAGCCAAAGGCCCCTTCCCGATGTAATTAATAAAGGCCAGAGCTAAAAGAATCTTGGAGTGAGTGCCTAATTTCAGAGAGAGGAGGCCGAAGTCCTGAAACGGAAAAGGAAATCCTAGCAAGGAACAGCAGGGTTGGATCCAGAGGTAGGTGGAACGTCTCTGAGCGATCTACAGACCACGTTCTTCATCACACTGGATGGAGCTTTTAACCAGTTCCTTGGTAAAATTAATTGGAATTTTATCATCATTCTGCTGTATCACCACAGTTGTGTATAAGTTTAAGCAAATAGAAGCTCATTCTCTTTCCATTATGTCGACCTAGTGGTTTTCCACTTATTTTTACTGTCTTTGTAAAATCACTGCTGCCATTTACAAATGAGGAAACCAACAGCAGAACCAGGACTACAAAGTACGTCTACAGACCCTTTGGCCAGTGGTCTTCCTAAAGCATGATGCTGTTTCTCTAAGTTCTAGGGGAGCTTGGGAAGGGAAATATCCAGTCAGGCTTCAGTGACCTAGAAGATTCTTTGGAGCAGAGGTCACACACCCAAGGCCAGGGGGCCAACGTGACCTTTAGATGTGTTCTATTTGGCTGGCATAGTTGTTTAAAAAATTTTTTTTGAGCCAACACTTATGAAGCATTAGGTTTCACTTAAAATCCGTATTACCTTTCTTAAATCAGAAGGACTCATGACAATTGGTAGACATTCCCTCATAGCGATAATCTGCTGTAGCTGTACCTTTAGGGAACTTGTGTTCTCATGTGTCATGGATGCCTTCATCCCCTACTGCTTCTCCAACCTGGAAGCCAAGTGTCAGAAGCTATTTATCATAATTCTTGCATTGCTGCTTTCCAGCAACACCGGGGATGAGCATACATCTGTGGGAATGTGAACCTTCCTCTGCCAGGGGCAGGGAGAGGATTCTCGCCTGGCTCTGGAAGCCATGGGAGTCTGCAACCTCTGACCTGAAGGCCAAAGAGAGTCCCAGAAGGTAAGGAGGCAGGCTGGGAAAAGGGTGTGGCCATGTGGCAACCCTGAAGAAGCAGCCTGACTGGAATGAGGGGCTACGCTGAGGCCTGGGAAGAAGTTTGAATCAAGAAATGAGGCTGCGTTGTGGAGGAAGGATCTTGAGTGATGATGGTGACAGCAGGGGACCAGGGGGCAGGGCATGCCCTTCAGGCAGAGACAGAATGGAGGTGCCCATGACTGCAAATTAGGAGAAATGCTTTGCAGACTCATTCATTCAACACAACTGTCTTGAACACTCATTGTGTTCCAGGCATTAGGAATATAGCAGGGGACAAAACTAGACAAAAATCCCTGATTTCATGGCATAGACAGCCAAGTTGGGAGGGGTCTTGCCACAAAACCCTTCCGTTAACGATTCTACCCATTAGGTGTTTTTGAGCAAGGGAGGACAGACAAATGGCAGAGTTGATGATTCCCTCCCAGAGGACTGTTGAGGGAGAGGGGAGGGGAGGGTGGGTCAAAAATGATCCACCTACCACTGCTGAGCCCATGAAAGCACAAAGCAACTCCAAACCCCACTCATTAATCCTCTAAGACATTGGATGAACCTCAGAATTACAGCATAGACGGTGGGGCTTGTCATTCCTCTGACCTATTTTTTCCAGGCTTCTCACATTGTGTGATCGGTCACACGTATATTCCCCCACACAAGTGCTCTCTTCTGCAGGCCCGCTCCCTGGCTTGTGTGTGCACGTCACACACACGCACACACGCACACACACACATAGTTGCCTTCAAGCTTTTTCAGAAGGGGTCACCTTGACAACAAAATAGTCTTATGGAAGGAGGAGTACTCTGCCTTTGGAAAAAGGGGGAAACCACCGTCATAGCTCATGGCACCTCATGACCATTCTTTTAGTTCCATTGTGGAGGAGACAGAAAAACTAATTACCGGGACAAGTGAGGAAAATGACCGAGTATTTCTATGTAAAGTGGAAGCATGATAGAGGCTTTCCTCCACCAAAGAGTGGCCAAGAGCAATGCAAAGAGGAGAAATGTTTGTAATATCTCTGCCCATAAGTATAACAAGTATTTCTGCCCATAAGTATAACCACGAACTGTGTATGCAACAAATGCTGTCCCTCTCACTGTGTTCCTTCGCTCCTGGACACATGGGGGAAGTTAGGCCTCTAGGGCCACATGCGAGTCAGAAAGAAGGCTGCAGTGAGCCTTCAAGGAAATGCCGCTCCTCTCCCCACCCCCATCACCTCCTATTGTTAGGAGAGACACAGCCAAGACTGGCTATGTGAACTATGTCTGTCTCTGGCATTATTTAAGAAATCCTTGAAATCCCCTCAAGGATCATTCCATTTGGGTTAGGACATATATTCCCAGTAACCTCTTGTTCAAACGCAAATGTAATCCCTGGGAGGAATCTCACATGGGCCAAAACACCCACTGAGATGGTGGGCCGAGGAGATGTGCCCTGTGGAAATCCAGGCCCTTCTCACAAAGGGAGGGGCACTTCAGAACAAGAGCTCCTGACTGAGTGAGAGAGGAGGCCTGGGTGAGGGCTCCAGATGGGGGCTCTGGGCTGCCAGAAGTCAGCAGGGTGGGTGGGGGACAAGGAAAAATGGCTGCAAGAGGGGTGGAAGAGGAGGGAACGTTGAGGCCAATGAAGCTTACTTTACTCTTTGCTAAAAACCAGATATGGATGAAGAAAGCATCTTCTTCCCTTCACTAATACCCATCAGTACTTCTGTGCAGAGAGGCCAATATCAGTCTTTGGGGGATAGAGAGTGAACAGAGCTCTAACACCAGCCTCCAAGACCTTACAAAATGTCTTGCCCCTTTGGGAGCCATTCCAGCCAGCTTGGGGGCTCCGACCTGAGCGTCCAGGCTGTAACCAGCACCCCCACAGAAGCCCTGCCTTATATTCTAAGCCCAGGTCAATCATGTTTTTTTTTTTTTTGCATTTTGCCTACTTCAGTAAAGTTGCAGACATATCCTCACATATCAAAGACCCCACCAGCAGGTTTCTAAAATGCAATCTAAATTCTTCTTCACCTTCTTACTTGTCAAAATTGTTCTCTATCACTGACTTCAAGAGGGACTGTGTTACACTGTTGTGTTTTTTTTTTTCCTAATAGGGGAATATTACCACAACCACTACCTACCTTTAGCTCCAGTGAGAAAGCCAGGAATGCAGGGGAGCCTGTCAGTAGACCAGGCAGTACAGATACAATGTCCCTGCTTCTTGGAAGACGACTGATCAAGCGGAGTAGAGAGTTACCACCGCAAGCTATCTGTGTTTCGTGTAATAATGCCCTAATGATTCAATTAGCATTGACTCTTCAGCAGCGACAATATTTTCGGACTGATCCAGCAATTTAGTGCTCACTGTTGATTGATACGATTCCTATGAGTAATAAAGCAGTTTGCAAGAAATGTGTTTAATTCTTCACAAATCACTTTTTAAGCCCTTTTAATTTTAACTCATTCTCTATTTTCCACTTTCCCCCCCACCCCTGGAGGTCACAAGGGCCCTCTCCTCGGTGTCTCCTGCCGGGCATCCTTGCTGCATTGGTCATCACGTGGCAGGTCCTCCCCAGCCCTCGTCTGGGCATCTTCAGCCTTCACCGCCCCCCGCAGATGCTTGGTGGCTGCAGCCAGAGGAACAGATGGGGCACAGTCGCTGAGCCTCGGTGAATGGTACCCGGCACACAGCCGCCGTGGAAGCGGCCCAGGCGAGAACCACTGAAGCAGGCTTTCTGAAAAGCTGCCCTGGTAACACCACTAAAATTGGAAACCAGGCAGGGTGTGTAGGGGGGCAGAGTGGGAGGCTGGTGGGAGAGGAGAAGGACAATCAAAAACAGAGAAGGGAACGAAAACAGGCGATTGGAATAAAATCTCTTACCAGTTAAAAACTGGGCTTCCCAGGAAAGCAGCTGAACCACCACAGCTGGCGAGAGAAACTGCAGGAATGGAGGCCCTTGTGACCTCAGAGATTGGGCTGAAGGGCCGAGAGTGTGCAGCCTCTGACCTCTCCATAGGCTCCGTGGTAACTCATTCTGACACTACCACCATGCCCGTGTCGTCCTCCCAGCTGTGGCTTCCACCAACAGCCTTTCCAGGATGAAATGTGTGTGTGGGGAAAGCCCCGGGGGGCTGAGGGAGGTGCTGTTGTCCCAACCCTTTCTGTCCTCTCAACCTCCCAACCCTGTCCTGGCCACCACACGACAGTCAACGGCCTGTGGATGGAGCCAAATGGGGTGCTCTATAGGCAACTTCCCTTCAAACAGTTCTGCTGCCATGTCTGGGCCAGCTCTGATGTCTCCATCTTGACCATTTCTATGGCCACTTTCCCCTTGCCCCAGTCAGCGACTGTAACAGAACTAGAAGTTGTAATAACAACTTGTAACATCTGAAGAGCTATGATGTGAGTCTTGATGCTATATATTATTACTTCATGTGATCCTCTTAACAACCTTCTGGAAGAAACATTATCTCCACTTTACAGGTGAGAAAATGAAGGTTCAGTGTAGTTAAGCAATTTGATCAAAGATATTTAATAAGTTGAGGAGATAAGCTAGGCAAAATGAAAACTCTTGACCTTAAAAACCAGAGTTAGGGGTTCCAGAATCTCCTTGCATCGTCAATTCCCATATGTCAGCCACAGCCAGGGAGATCTCCGAACTTCACCTCTTCTTCTCTATTTCCTGCAAGTACAATCCTCTTATTCTGCTTCTCAAAGAGAAAGATGGGCAACACCTCTTCAAAGACTCCCTTTGGTCACATTGACCTTCCGCCCAAAGGACGAAGTAATCCAGATCCCCTTCCCTCTCTGAGAACAGCCAACCCCTTCCTCTCCAGGGCACTTCGTGGATCCATTTAAGCCCATTCCACATTAACTCGACCCTTCCTGGTCCCCACTGAGTTACATGTTGATTCTTACTCACAAGGGAGTCAGACTGTCTGATCTCCCTCCAAGTTTTCTCTAAGATGCAAAGCGATTTTAGTGAAATTGACACTATACTTCTTCATTTCCCAAATTGTTCACCCTTCACCACCCTCCACCAGCCAGAGATGTATTATGAGAGACTTCTGGGTCTGACAGATATCAGATTCAAGGCAAGAACTGCTCTAATTCTTCCTAAATTCAGTCAAAGTGTATCATTGCTCCAGTGCCACTATCTCTATAGGATGATCATGTCAAAATCAACTAATTACTTGGTTACTCCTTCCCCAGGAAATACTTCTTGGTTTATATATAGATCATGCTTACTATCTATACTGGTTACTTCAAAAAGAAATGCTTCTTCTGCTTAATAGTTTGGCAGTTTCATGTGCCTTGGTCCCAAACCTGATTCTGTCGGCTTTGATAATGAAGACTAGAACAAAGAGTCTCTGGAAGCAGCAGTATTGTTTGGCTTTTAAATAAACCTACATAAAAGAACACATGGACAGTAGCAGCAGTCAAAACTGCATTTATTAATTTAGGTTTCCAATATTAAAACCAATCACTGTCACTTTTATAGTACTTAAAATGTTCTGGAGTATAAGAGGAGAGTTTGGGAGGGCAAAGGGAAGCAATGTAGGTTTTAATTTAGACGGACAGCGAATTTGTTAATTAATGTCCTACCAAAGGATGCCTCTTCCTAGTTTTGCTTAGCAGTAAAAACAGTGCTGTTAGCTAACACTGGTTTCTTGAAGCTTAGATATAAAAATGAAGAATAAGGTGAGTGAGATTAAAAGCATTGTCTGTAACAGTTCTTCCTTAGGTCACATATTCATAAAGCCACATCATTTAAAATGAGGTTCCACCGGAGGCAGGAAGACCCGTCTTTTCTTTTCCGTTGGAAATGTCTCAAAAGAGGTCAACCATTGGCCACTGGGAATGAAGTGCTCAATGTCTTCTTAGAGACTCAACACAACCCTCTAAAGTGTTTCTATATCTGAAAGGTGCCTTTCAAGAAGTCATGTGGCCAAGCTAATGCAACTGAGTTAATTCCATCAAACAATAATAACTGAAATCAGCATTTATGTTCCATTGGGTCATTTTGGTTTCTTTTTCTCAGCTCCATCAAACATTAGGTCATCTCATGGGTCTCAATGGAGAGGTACAGAGTGCTTCTCTGATGATGTCATCCAAATGAGATGGACGAAGTGAACCCACACCACCATCCCTTGAGCAATGGAGGCCATGGAGAGAGGCAGAAAGGGAAGAGAGGAAGAGGAGACTGTTCCAAATTATAGCCACACTTTCACTGATTCCACACACTGGAATTAAGATTCCCTGTGAGGTGGGGTCTGGTCTGCCCTGGCCCGTTCACTACTGGATTTGCCATATGCCCCACACCACCAGTAAGCAGATAAACCAAAATAGTGACACATTAACACAGGAGGACTCAGATGTGGTTATCCACCAAAACTCAAACCAGAAGAATAAGAGTATCCCAAGGCACTGCACTATTCTCATGTTGTTGGGCAGTGAGGTTCAGAAAACACTCCAGAGGCTAACTTCAAGATTCCGGGCAGGGGCGGAGGTTCTGAGAGTCTAGACTCTTCACAGCCAAGTAGAAGCCTCTAGTTGCAGGGGTGAAGAGACAGCAGCCTAGTGTAGGCAGGGCACCACTCCCTCCATCTCTCCGGAGAACAACTTGGTTCACTTCAACTATCAGCTCTGCTCAGGTTGCTGGGTACACTCAAGACTCAAAGGATGTGGTTACCATGGTGACTCCGCCTCTGTGATGGAATCTAACTTTGCGTCTGATCCCTTGTACATTGCTGGGGTGTGGCTGGGAGAACTGTATGTAATGGTGACTCAGAAAAAAATTAGGACTGAAACTAGCCCAGAAGTACTGAGGTTAGCCCAAAAACAAAAGAAAGACCTTTGGCTAATACATGGAAAAGGAGGACATAATCTTTCCATTTTCTACTAGAGTCCTAGGAAAATTAGTTTTTTAAACAGAAATTGATTACTCCCTACTGCTATCGTTCTTTCCTTTTCTAATAGATCGCTCATTAAATTCATATTGGTATTACTCTATTGCTGAAAGAGCCCGATATTTAAATGAAAGGGTTTCTTCCACAGCCAGTTAAGTGCAATCTGACAGTAAAAACCATAGGATAGTTTACTAAGGCTTTGCTACTCGACGTGTGGACCATGAATTAGCCACATTGACATCAGCTAGGAGCTTATTGGAGTTGAAACTCTAAGGCCACTCCCCAGACCTACTGAATCAGAATCTAATTTTACCAAGATCCCCAGAGGATTTGCATGCAAATTCGAGTTTGAGCCTGAGCCACACTGACCCAAGGAGAACTATGGATTCTTCTCTGAAAATCCTTGGGGCTGGAATAGGATGGAACCCATATGACTGACAGCATGCCTTTGGTATAGCAGGTTGGACTCTTAGGCCAAAATACCTGATCTCCAACCTTAGCTCCAGAAGCAAATGTTATGAGCAAATTTAATACCTTCTCAATGTCTCAAGAGTTCTCACCTCTAAAACAGGATAACAGTAGTACCTAGCTATTAGGTCCTGTGGACACTGAATGAGTTAATTATGCGTAGCACTTAGAATAGTGCCAGTCCCATAATAAGCTCTACATATGGCAAGCAGATAGATGGTAGGATGTCCGTGAGCCAGAACTGAAGAATGGAGACTAGAAGTGGCTTCTACATCTCCTGTGCTAACTGCCTCCATCCAGCCTAATAAAGACAATTCTTTGTTACTCATTCATATCTTTGTCCCCTCTCTACCCCCATTTGACATAGCCCTGTTTTGCTCCCTATTCTTGAGGAGTCATACGGATATAATATGAAGAGTACTACACTTTACCTGGTCACAGCCCCGTTAACCCCCATTACCCCCATCTACTGGGTGTAGTACACAGGCAGTATGTAGGAGAGATTGCCCCTCCAATGACTGTACAATCTCCTGATCTCCTATTTAAAAAATCCCAAACCCCAAAACAATCCCCCCAAAAACAAAACAAAATCCCCAAACAAAAAAACTCTTCAAAATTATTTTAAAAAGAAATAAAAATGTTTTAAAAATTAAAAAAAAATAAAATAAAACATAAAAGCTCTAGATCAAAAACAAAACAAAACAAAAAACAAAATAAGACAGCAATTTAAAAATGTCTAACCCGTGATTTTCTGGGTGAAACAATTAGCCCTGAGTTGCTCCAGCCCTTGGCATCTTCATCCCACAGTGTCGGGGCTGGTGCAGTGCCCAGCTGCTGAGCTGGGTGAGAAGGGGAGAAAATCCATGCTGGACCCAGGCCGAATGGCTTTCCTGACTGGGTAGCTCCAGATGTTAGCTTGTCATTATAGAGCAACTGAGTTAATTAGGAATTTCTGTGGAGTCAGAATTCTGAGCAGGAGGGAACAACTGGAGAATAAGAATGCAAGAGTGGCTACCCTGTACCATAAACAGCATTTCCTCTCCACACTGAAACGCTTGGAGAGATGGGGAGAACACCACCCCTTCCGAGAATCAAGTGTAGAGACAGCTGACAATGGAAGAGTGGATGTTTGGAAAATTAAGGAATAACACTGTCCTAATTCTTCCCCAGAAGAGAGTTAGCCTGCCTCAATCCCATAAAGACCCCATCCAGGTCCATAGCAAGGGATACCAAGAAGCTACCTTCACAAGGACTTCAGCCATAGCAGCGTGTCAAAGCATGCATCTCAGTTATGATTCCCACCTAGAATCTCTTCTCCCTTCTACTGCCTTGCCTGAACTAAAGCTTCTGGGAGGGATTTTTCCCTCCCCACCCTCCACTTCTTGCCAATCCACACTCTCTGTGACTTCTAATTGAAATAGTTAAGCTATGTAGGTCAGCTCACTTAAAATTCTGAAGGGCAGACCACTGTATTATAAGCAGGATGGTGCACACTAAGTTGTTCTCCAAACTGGATTTCATGTATTAAAATACAGAAACACACAGGCACATACAAACAAAATTTCTGTGAAAAGTACCAACACAAACACTGAGATAAGCATTAAAGATTCATATCCATAATCCAGCCACTGGTCATCTACCAAGCTCAAGGCTGGAGAATCAGCCACCCTAGATGAGAAGCGCACACCCAGTTGCCCATCTTTGACACATCTGGCAAGTGGATTCCCAGATTCCTAAGTTACTTTTCAAGGCAAACACCATTGATCCTATTGTCCTCCCATTTCTAACCAGAGTGCATGACAATCAACTTAACCACAGCATCACTATTCCCTTCCTCCCAAGAACAGGTAATAAGTCAGCCATTGTGTATATATTTTGCATGCCAAGAACACACGTTTTCAGCGACACAAAATACTCATAATTTCGTGGATGCCAGAAAGGACCAATGTACAGAGAACAAGCCTTAGCATCTGTTTTCAGCATTCCCATCTTTTCCAAAAGTAAAAAGGACCAACAGATGCTTCCAGACAATTGGCTTGATAGGATTGTATTGCCCTACCAACAGAAGCCTCTTTGCCAGAGACACCTTTCCAAGCTGTGAAAGGGATTCTTAGTCCATGCATGCTCAAAAAGTTAAAGGAAATACTAATAATAAGCCAAAGTCGGAAACACTGAAATAATGCCAGATTGTATTAAACCAGATGGGAAGTACAGGAGGTGGGAGTGGAGATAATGCACATCCGAGTGACCTTAAGTGACATCACTGCTAATCTCCTTCCATCTGCACCCAGATCCAACTTGATGTGCAGGTGGTGTAGACTAAGTCAAGTAACAGAGTCTTTGAAAACACACTTTTGCTGAAGGAATCCCTTTGGGGTCTGAGACCAGTTTGTAGAGGAGTACTCCTATCCCATCTCCCAGCCCCATGGGAGAGGGAAGCACTGAAGATGGAGCCCTCTTCTTGCAGCAAGCCTTTACTCCTTCCTGCCAGCAGACTCTTTCACAAAATGAATAGAATGAGCAGTTAGACACCAAAAGTCTTTTCAAGTCAGTGTATGTATCTCCAGCCTCCTTGCATAAGGCCTAACAGAGTCAAAAATCCATATGTCAGAATCAAGTCATGGGCAAAAGTTTTTAATGATACCAAGTGATACTGTGCTAGGGAATAGCCTGTTCATATTCTAACAACTTCTGGATCCAAAATCAAAATTAAAAATCCCTGAGGCTGAATCCCCTAGGTTTTAGAATGCTGAATAATCTTAAATGAGCTCTCATAACATGCAGTGACCAAAAAGAGGAGTACCATCTCCTAGACACTGTATTATAAGCTCCTCAGGAGAACTTCACTCACATTGTAAGCCCAGCACCTACCACAAGGCCTGACACATACTGTGTGCTCAACACATACTTGCTTCATGCATGAGTGAAGGAATAACACTGATTCATGACTTCTTCCATGGAATTTAAAACTACCACCAAATGGGCGACATGTCCATGGTGACAGATCTTTAAGACCACTGAGACTCAGAGTGGTGGGGTCACAAATCGTTTACTGGCTCATGATAAGCTAAGGAGCTAGTTGACTCACTTTCAAAATGTGAAGCTCCCTTCATCAAGGAAATATTGATATAAAAAAAAGTTGATAGCAATAAACACACCTAGTGCCCAAATCTTGGTTTTTAAATATCATTCTCCAATAAAAGAAACCAGGGATCCTTAGAGAAGTGTTTGATTCCAGGGCTGAGGCCGAAAAATATCCAAGATGATTCTGGAGCATCTTATAATCCAAAAGCAAGAAATGCTTGAGGGCTGAGGGCATGTTGAAGGCTATAGGAGCTGACGCGGAAGAGCTCCCAATGGCCAAAGCTAGAACAATCGGAACAAAAAAACAAATAAGAGTAATATTAGATTATAGCCCATAGAATAAAATAAACATGACAGTGATATAAATTAATAATTGAATAAAGAAAGAAATGGGGAAGAAGGGATAGCTCTTCCTAGTAGAAGAATGGCAATTAATAGATGTAGAGGGAAAGAAGACAATAGAAAAATTAGACAAACACCACAGTAATAAATGTTGCAGGCAAGATCTGTGATGTATGCTAAAATTATAAGCAAAAGTTTGAGAAGCAACAGAATATTTGCATAGTCTCAAAATATCTCCCCCAGGATATTAATTAATTAGAAATGGGGAAATAACAGCTTTACAGTGGAAAAGCTCAAGACACCACCTTCACCAAGCGATGAAGGTCAGTGGCACCAGTGAAAACACATTCTAACATCTTTTGCCCCTGTTATGATAGAATGTGGAGGGCACATTCCTTCTGTGAAATTCAGAAGTGATGCATGTATTCCGGAGGCAAAATGCATTAATTACCTCAATCTAATCATGAGGAAAGAGACAAACCCAAATTAAGAGGCATTGTCCAAGACAACTGACCTGTGCTCTTCGACAAAGGTGTCAAAGTCATGGAAAAATAAGGCAAGAACGAGGGACAAGCCCATGTTGTTGGGGGACACTAAGGAGACTTGTTGACTAAACACCATGTGGGACACTATATTCGATCCTGGACCAGAAAAAAAAAAGCATGGGTGGAAAAACTGGTGAAATCAAAGGAAGTCTGAGGTTTAATTGAAGTATCATACTAATGGCAATTTCTACATTTTAATCATTATGCAAGATATAAACATAAGAGGGAGCTGGGTGAAGGATCTATGCACATTTTCTGTGCTGTTTTTCAACTTTGATGTAAGCCTAAGATTATTTCAAAGAAAAAGTTAAAAAAGGAGGAAAAAAATCAGGTAAACTAAGCACTACTTATAGATACAGTTGATTTACATTCTGCCATAAGCTTGTGATCTCACCATGGATTGGTAACTGGTAAGTGGTCTACCAGCTGGGCTGCACATTTAGAGTAGCACTATACTAAATTATTTGCAATTTGCCAGAAAGAAAGGAATCAAAACACCTTCTTGTTCATGTCTAATGAGTATCGTTAGGTCCTGTGTTCAAGCTTTGTCCTCAGCAGGTACATGTTACTCACAAAACAGGAAATCCGGAGATGATGGTTCTCATTCTGCTCTCATTTTAAAAACAAAATAAAGAACAAAAACAAAAGAACCCTGTTTGTGAACTTGGGTAGATCACTTGTTGACACTAACATTGGTTTTCTCCTAATTAAACTGGGAAAATAATGTGTGCCCCACCACCTCTACAAGGGCTGGCAAGGGGATAAAATGAGATAAACTGCGGAAAGGTTTTGAAAATCATAAAAGCACCATTCAAGTGTAACCCTGTCCTATGGGTCACATGTTTAAATGGCCTCCTTTTCACTATTTTCAGAAATGGATGACTTTAGAATTGGTTACCAAATACATCCATTCAACTTGAGAAATTATTTCATATTTACTGAGGACCTACTATGTTTTAGGCATTGGCATAGATCCTATAGTAAATATAAAAATGAATTCCACATGGACTCTGGCCTCAATGAGTTTCCAGCCTTAGGAAGAAGGATGACGTATATGTCAATAAACGACAATACCAAATAAGAAGTGGAAACTGCCAGCTGCCAGGCAGGTACCCCACACAGACATGGGAAAATAAAGGACTTGAGCCAGCTACTTTTTCCCTTTGGGACGACACAGTTCCTTTGTGTATATTTGTACGAATTATTTCCAAAAACGAATTCCATGTGATAAATAAATGATTACCAGATTAATAAAGAGAAAAGAGATGAAGGCTTTTGGAGGCAGAAGCATGTGTGCCAATAATGGCCAGCACTTATTAACTGTACGTCTTTGGGCAAGGTCCTTAACCTCAGTTTCTTCCTTTGCAGAATGGGGATAATAATGCTACCTACCTCACAGAACCATTCTGAAGACTGAAGGAGTCTTAATACAAATCAAGTACTCAGAACAGTACTTAGCATGAAATAAGCACTACACAAGAGTCAGTTGTTCTTTCTTGACTTGGGGAAATGTATTTATGGCTTTATGACTGCGAGTGAAGAAAAATACCCCACAAAATCAAAACAGAAAACTCTAGTTGCAAAGTCCTCTTTGCTCCAGAAAAGCACAGATCACCTTGAGTAATCAGGACAGAAAGAGAGCCAGTCAGTAGTGCATAGACTAGCTGGCTCCTGAGGCTGCTGGGTGCTGTGTAACTTCACTCACTACTTCCACCTGCTCCCCTCTTAGCCTTTTGGACACTTTAGGTCATACTCAGCTCTCGAGTCCTCATGTCTTCTTGGGGAATTGGGGTGATCCATGGACACACACTTCTCAGTGACTGTGTTTCCAGGCTCTCACCCCATCTCCCCACCTCTGCTGAGAACACCCTTCCTCCTTATTCTGGCACATGGGAAAGCCATAGTGAAAGGGTCTCGGCCTTGGTCTCAGCATGGCCTCGGGTCTTGGCTTGCTCTCATTTCTAACACACACTGGTGCATTGTGCCTTTCCCACAATGTCCATTCAACCACAATCTGGACATGTTCAAGGCCCGTCCCCGGACTGGTGGAGAGGCCAACGACCCCTCACTTCCTGCCACAGCATCCCCAGCCCACAACAATGGGAAACCATTTAGACAAATAACAAGGAAGGGCCAAACCCACAATGAGAACCCTATTTCTCCAGGCCTCCTCCTCCATCTCCTCCACTATCCATTCTCATTTATCCTCAAAACCCAAGGCAATCACATTCTCAGCTTACATCAAGGTTCTCTGATTCAATGCTAACAAGCACGCACAAACAGAGAATCCTTCCCCACACGTGACTTCACACAGCAGCCATGGTCATCCTGGTATAACATAGTCAGACCCTATCACTCTCTAGCTCAAAATTTCCAATGGTTCCTGTCTCATTCCAAGAAGTAGTGTCCTTCCCATGGCCTACAAGGCCCTGCTCCATCTGGCCTCTGGTTAGCCCTCTGTCCCACCTTCAACCAGCACTACTCCTAGCTTGGGCCCTTCCAGACGTGCTAGGCTCCTTGCTCTTCCCTGAACACGCCAGGCTACTCACCTCTCTGAACAGTTGCTCTTCCAACTCCCTCTGCCTGGAATGCTTTTCTCCCAAATACCCATCTGGTTGGTTCCCTCAAGCATCCCCTTGGGAAGGCTGCTCTAATCATTTTATTTATAACGTAAACCTCCACCCACACCTCCACCATTTTCATGCTTTACTTTTCTCCATAGCGCTTGTCACCATCCAGACTCATGTGTTTTATTTATTTATTTATTTATTTATTTATTGTCTCTCCCTACTAAAACCTAAGCTCTCTGTGGGCAGGGAGAGCTGTTTTATATACTGCTAAGTCCCCGGTATCCAGAATAGGTACTCAATAAATACTTGAAGAAAGGAAAGAAGGAATTTAAAAATCCGTATACATATATACAAACACATAAACATATATTCTTAGGTATGCATATATAGCTACTACTTATTGAGCACCAACTACATCCCAGGCACTGGATGAGGCCTGCGTGAAGCACGTGCACTTTACACGGGCATCTAATTAATGCTTTCAATTAGCCTGCAAGAAAAAATATACTTATGCACGTTATAAAGATGAGGAAACTCAACTTGCCTAAGTGAGTCAGCAAGGAAAAGACAACGCTGGGTATGCCCTTCAGAACTCCAAATCCCATACTCCTTCTACCAAGCAACATCAAGTCTCGGTTCTCATGTCCCTTAACACTCTTGATCACACTAATGATCATTGGCCAGTAGATCAGCTGTCTTTCCTACCAGAGGGAGCCTCCTGGAGGTCATGGGAGTGTCATCCCTGTCTCTGTTTTCCCAGGACCTGCCTACATAGTATAGTTCCTGGTGCATAGTCAATCTCCATTATTCACTGTTAGAAATGTTCATTTTCTGAGTAGACAGATTATCAAGCACTTATTCCTCTTTTCTTGGCAACTAGGGCACATCTGACTCAAGTCAGAAGAGAGAGAAGCATCCTGCTGCGCTTATCTTCAAGAGGGTAGAAAATCACAGAGGCCAAGCGCAGCCCTGCTCCTAACAGGCAGCACCCACCCCAAGCCCAGCAGACTTTGCGGACACAACAATAAAGGTGAAAAGATGGAATAAGTGCAGCTGGAGGAGAGCTGAAATCTCTCCTGGAAAGGCTCAACATCTCCACTGTGCTTCCCTCCTTTCCAATCTCCCTTACCTCCAAAATCCATAACCTAACCCCTACGTTTTTATCCACGGCATGCCAATGAGATTCTTAATGAACTGAAACTCACACTTAACTGCTGTGTTGCTTTATCATTACGACTAGCCGTGGAGGAGTGGGGAGATTACAAGGACAGCTTTTCCAGCGTAGGCTGGGAGAGAGAAGTAGGGCACGATGGTTCATATCATGGACTTTGGAGTGGGACAGACTTGAGTTCAAGCCCTAGGCAAATGAGTTAACTCCTAAGCTTCTATTTCCTCTGTAAGATACAGATTGAGCAGCATCAGGCATTGTGTTGACTAAAAGAGTTTATATATGCCAACATGAGAGGAGAGCTCCCTGTGTAAAGCGTTGGAAAGGCATCTCAGGGCCAGGGACAGAGTTGCTGCAAGCCACCTGAGCTCTGCAGCAAAATGCAATCCTAAGTGTCATTCACACCCTATTCGAATGTGTCCCAGAAGCCCGGAAACTCTTCCTCTACTGCTTCTGTACCCAGACAACAACCTGCCACATGGGGTCACTGGACAGATGGCCTGGAACAAAGAGCCCAGGAAGAGGCATCAAGGATCGCCAGAGCAGAGTAGTTGTTTGAAACTTGAGGGAGTTTAAACTCAGATTTTAAAAAATAGGGGCACCGGGCTAGCTCAGTCAGTTAAGCACCTAACTTTTGATTTCAGGTGAGGTAGTGATCTCAGGGTTGTGAGACTGAGCCCCATGTTGGGCTCTGTGCTGGGTGTGGAGTCTGTTTAGGATTCTCTCTCTCCCTCTCCCTCTGCCACTCCCCCATCCCAACTCTTGCACTTTTGCACTTGCTTTCTCTCTATAAAAAAAAAAGAAAGGAAAAAAAACTGTATTTCTTCAAATCGAAGGAGTCATAGATTATAAGACACAGCCACTACATCACAGACCAATAAGAAAGAAAAAAATGCTGCCCACTAAACCACAACACACCATCTATTATAAAATGCATCCCAATTTTAGAGGAATTGAAATTTAAGGGGAATGTACTCATATGAATCAATGAAATATTTTATATCATGCCAGAAAGAAATTGACATTTGATGGGTACTATCAGGTAGGAGTGATAACTGATGTCAAATGATCTTTGGTTCCTGCCTCATCAGCACACTGTCCACTGGCCTGAAATGGAAAGCTGAATGAAGATGCCTCGTGGGTTCCTCAGGAGGAGAGGAGGGAAGGGTTGCAGAAATGTAGTGACTCTCCACAAGACAAGCATGGCCAGGGACCTTGTGCGGTCTTCTCACAACATCACAGCACCATTACCTTCATTTTACAGACGCGGGAAGGTTGCGTAAGTTGCCAAAGGTTAGTTGAAAATGGAGGTGGGATTCCAACTTAGGTCTGACCAACCACAAAGCCCAGGGTATACATCGCTAGACTGCACCGCCTGTCTGGGAGATTCCTTTAGGAGGACAGAGTCTCCAATTAGCACTGAAGGCTTAAAATGTTAATGTCCTCAGGAAAAAGTTGTACTGAGGTACAAGAATCATTTTTCCAGAAAGGTGGTCTTAGCGAGAGGGAGAAGGGGCGCTGGAAGGAGGTCCTAGGCAAACTCAGGGAGACAGAATGTCAGAGATGAGGGTGATTTGCTAAAAAGAGGAGGCCAGGGCACAGGGAAAAACCCAGTGGCCCACCCAGAAGTTTTGGAGTGAACACTTAGGTACAATCCCCTCCCTACACAGGGAGCCACAGCGTCAGCAGCAAGGACATCATCTGCAGTCGCGCCCAGGACAGGTACCTGTTTAAGCCTCAGGCAAGATTAGCATCTTCCACCCTGTCAGGGATCCAGGTATCACTCGTTTGAGATTTACTGCTTACACAATGCATGCGTTAGAAAAGAATTTGCACTATGATAGGCTGTTTTTCAAGAGCCTTCCCAATGCCAATAGAATACTTGAAACTTCTGCTGAAAAACAACAGGGAGAGAGCCTGAGAACTAAAGGAAGATGGGAGTCAAGCTCCATGTATTTAATAGCTGCTTGCGACCCAAGTACAGTGAAGGAAGGACAAGTTCCAAGCTTGCTGGCTTCCATTCTGAATCTCCTTAGAGGAAACAAAGACACGTGTAATTATTAACAGCAGCAAGTCAGTCATTAACCATACTGTGTGCTATGGGGACAAATAGTAATTTCAAAATGTGAGATATTGAGAGGAAATCCAGATATCTATATGGGGCTTGAAATCTTGGTGCAGAAAATCTGTCATTGACAAGTGGTCTTTAAATAGAGGTGGCTTTAGCATGCTGATGACCCTCCAGAGAGAAAGACAAGGTGTTCAGAATGAATGCAGAGTTCAAAGAGCTGGCCTCCGTCTTCGATCTACACTGGTTGTGTGCTCCTGGCCAAGTCATTCAGCCTCTGAGCCGCCTCAAATGTACAATGGCAGTCATCAGTAACGGCCCCGCCTACCACGAGAGCTAGCCTTTGGTGTCAAAGAAGATCACACCAGACACCAGTCAAAGGATGCTGTAAACTGAAGAAAAACACCAATAACAGCTCATTTAATTAGTTTTTGACAGGTCTTACCACCCCTCTAGGAAGAAAACCGTGCGTGCGCTACACGTCTGGGGGTTTAGCTTCTCTAAGAAGCAGCGGGGATTTAGTAAGTAACCTAGATATCATTGGGGAAGTAAATGGCATTCTCTCTGAGGTCAACTTTTCAAAGCCTTTAACTGATGGGGAGGTGGGATGTATACAGGCTCATGAAAGTTCCTCAGGATGATTCCCACTCAGACGATTTGCTGATTGCTCTTGCAGGGCTGCCTTGCTCCCTAGCGCCTCACCCATGTCCGGCTTGATTCACATCTCAAGCTCTTGATTTGGTCATGAAGACCTACAATGTGATGACCACTATGTTCAGAACATGAAATGGTAGTTGCCTTCTACCCTCGAACACCCTCTCTAAAGCCTAGGCCTTCCTTCCTTCAGGATGGTAAGCCTTAAGAGGAGTCTCAGTTGCACTGGGGAAGAAGAAACAGTGGCAGAAACCTAAATACCCAGAATCTCCAACAAAATTCTCCAGAGGACTTCCTCTGTAGCCCCACCCCCACCTCTTAACTGAGGGCCCCTTGCTCAGGTCCCAGGGGAAATACCTGGCAATTTCATTTACAGAAAACAAGGTTCCTGTAGCACTCCGTTCCAGATAGGTGAGAACTTCCCATTTTATGTGTAGAGTTTTGATGTGAGCTCCATCTTGATAACCAGATTTCCTCCCGTTCAGTTCTTGTTAATTATTTATGCTACTGTTATTTGTATCTTATAACACAAAGACAGCATTTGAATTATTGCTCTCCTTAGCTGCCTAGTTTCTGCCTTTTTAAGAAGATATTAGGATATAATCTAGCAGGCAAGGCAGGAATGTAGTCTTTATAATTCTCTTTGTGCAACACTACATAAGTGCTGAATAAATGCTTTTTAATGATGCAGCAGCTGGAAGGTTCCCACATATTATCTTATTCATATTGAAGATACCCTGACGAAGTGAGCAATGTCTCACAGATGGAGAAACAAAGAGCAGAGAGGTGAGGTGACTTGTACGGGAACAGGAAGCAAATCAGAAAGGGAGGCCTGACGATCTGCACGTTCTTCTGGTTGGAGCGCTACTGGTCACTCATTCATTCTAAAAAGCCACAACCTGAAACATAAAAGTTCTCCCCTCCTACAAAATTTGGGCGGGACAAAAAGCACTTTATAAACTGTGCTAGAAGAAGAGCCCTCACGGTTGGCTCAGGTACACATTGTCCCTTTCAACCAAACATCAGAAAATCACTCTGTAAGCAAAAATATATTACCATCCCCGCGTGCCAAACAGCAGCAATGGCATAGTGGTGTTTACATGTGACCTCCCATCTCTGGACCCCAAGGTGCTTTACAATTTAATTATCTCCAACACTTCTCTATTTGCTTATACAAAAGAAGCCAACTTGCCTTTTCTTCATCGGGAAATCGATGGCAAATTATACTGCTGCCCAAGATCCCAAAGTGAGCCAACAAAAGATTTCGACCTCCAAAGTCAGCTCCTAATACAAGACTCTATTCTTCCCTTAATATTAAAATACAGTGTAACTGACCATCCCTTCTACTGCCATGAAGTGTCCAAACAGGTGGCTGGGAAGTTGAGAGCTTGTGATGAAGGGAAAATGGGGAAGGTACTTCGTTCTGTTTTAGACTTAAGTCTATGAGAATGCGTGGATAACCAAGTGTAGGTGCCTGGCCAGGTGGATTAGAACTGCAGGAGAGAGGTCTAGAATAAAGACGTGTGACCCACTCACATACAGGTGATAATGAGGAGGACACTGAAAATCCTACTTTTTCATCTAGGTCTCTTGAGACCAACCATGTTTATTGTAATAAAAACTCCATTTCTAAGTTCTGAATATTATTGTGAAGTCGAATTACAAAGTGAAACTAACCAGAGGTGTGGGGTCAGTTGCAAGAATCAATCAGTAGGCAGCAGGTTTGGTTTATAATTCAACAATCAAGGCCAGCTGACAATTCTCACCTCTCTGCCTGTCCCGGTCCCTACCACTTGTAAGGCCCATCTCAGACATTATATTCAAATTGCTTTTCTCCCAATATCTCCAAACATAAGTGTTCCCTCCTTTCTTTAAACTCCCAGAGGATTTTATGCATACATCTTTTATGGGATGCATCATAATCTGAATGGAGTTGTAAATACCTGTAAAGTAACCCAGAATGTACTTATATACCATTACTTATTCAAAAATTATTTATTGAGTTCTTGTTATAGACTTTATCTAAACTCTTAAAAATAATAATATACATAAGTTTCTTAAGGGGTGGAGCCACAATTTATTCATTTTTTTTACGTGAGTAGCACCTAGTACAGAGCAGGCCCTTGTTAATATACATGGGGTAGAACTGAATTCGAAACCATCGGTAGTGCTGGAAAAACAACTCAGTAAGAGGCAGGATAATAGAGGTGTTCAAGTCTTGAACCTTGGAATCAAAGAGGCCTGAGTTCAAACCCTAGATTAGTAACTTCTTAGCTTTGTGACCTTGGACAAGTTACTTAACCTCAGTTTCCTTATCTGTGAAATGGGCACAGCAATGCTTACCTCCCAGAATTAATGCAAAGATTAGACAAGATGGTATATATAAAGCAGTTGGAGCAGTACCCAACACAGTTGTCCCTGTTGCTATTATCCTTCCTGTAAAATTCAACAAGGGGATCGTAGGGTCATCTACCACAAGAAGGATAACGAATTGTACATCGAAAGGAATCACATTACTGGCATACCTAATTGGCAATTCCCGGGATACCTGTTCAAAATGGCAAGGCTAGGGTTCTTAGAGTCAGAAGGCACTGCTGGGCACCAGTAATCTTCCCAACATAGCAACTCAACCCAGTAGCCATTACCCTATATCGTAACTGGTGTGTGCTGTATCCCACCTCAGTGAACCTGATAATCCCCAAAGAAATCAACCTCAGAGATTGGTCAGCCTTGGCTGCTTCATTTCCCTTTTTCCAGAAATCCCAAGCTGAAAACAGAGGCTCAAACCCTAATGCTATAAGGGACCCGTTCTCTCTACAGCTCTCTTTGGAGGGATAACTCTCCAATGAGACATCCTAATGTGGACAACACCGTCAAATACACTATGAGTCTTGCAGAGCCAGGCAGAAGGTCCCTGGCCCGTCCCAATTTACGAATTTAAAAATCAAGTGCCTGTGAGTTGCTCATCAGTGTTTCTGTGCATATCCATTCCATTACATAAGGACCATGACATTTCAGATCCCAATGCCCAGAGTCCATTAACAAGCAAATATCTCCTTTAAACAGAGAAGTGGTACATTTCTCCTTCATCCTTATTCGGACCGGTACTTCTCTCCACTCAGCTCCTTTGCAGGTTCATTTCCAATAGGTTTATGTAACAGAACAGCTGAGTGATGTATCAGAGGGGCTCTGGGTGCGGCTGCTGCTGAGATGGCATTTCATCTAGAGCTTTCCAGTGAATGAGAAAGCACTCCTCATTTGAGTGCTGCCTGCCGCTCAGGACAAGCTAATTGTACCTTAAGTTCAGATTGTTGGCTTTTTTCAGGGCATGGGATCTGAAGCGAGCTGGCCAAACACTTAGTCAAAGCATGGCCCTTTATTCCATGAAATGTGCACTACAGTACACCACAAATGACCCGTCCTCAAATATGTCTGTGCCAACAGTCATGTCTGTGTGTGAAGACTTGGACCCTAGGATATTAATATTTACATTGTGTTTTTCCTCCTAGAAACTCTTCTCATCCCTGTCACTTAATTCTCAAAACAACTCCATGAAAACATTATTACTGCTTTCATCATTACTATCGTTCATTTCCATTTGCAAACCGAAGCAGCAAGGGTCTGTGTGTCAGAGAGACAGAGTGTAGTGTCCAAGATCCAGAGCCCATCGATGGCAAAGCTGGGATTCCTACTCCATTTTACTGACTCAAACCCAAGGTTTCCTCAACCCAAACGTTCTGAAGACAAATGCCACCGTCTGAGTAGTAGGGTATTTAGAAGGGCTATATTCACTATTCTATACAATCAGACATGGTAAGACCACCCAGCACTTTTCAAAATAACACTTGTTTTTTACTTTTGATTTCAAAATGTTTATCATAGACAACTGGTAAGAATCATAAATGTTCAGAAAATAAATCATTTGTAATTTCATTTGCTGAAAATGGCTTGTCGTTAACACTCTGATGTACACCCTAGTAGACTTCTCAGCACGTAGTACACCCTATCTATACCTATGTGAGATGTAGAGTTTCCATGTTTTATGAAATTAAGATCATATTATGGATACCATTCTATATTTTTCCATTTAGCTATCCATCGACATCTTCCCATGCCATAAATACCCTCCACCTCATCACTTGAATAGCTACCTGGTGTTCCATCACAAGGATGCATCCTAATGTAGCCAACCAATCCCCTAGAGACTGAAGAATAAGGGAGAGCAATTCCATTCTTTCAGGTTTGACTCTATTATGAATAAGACTACAATGAAATACTTGTAAATAGTCTGTGTGTATATTCCTGATTATTTCCATAGCATAAAATCCTATAGAACTCTTGGACCAAAAGGAATGAAGATTTTTTTTTAAGATTTTATTTATTTACTTATTTATTTGAGAGAGAGAGAGAGCATACAAGCACGGGGGAGGGGCAAAGGGAGAGGGAGAAGCAGGCTCCCCACTGGGCAAGGAGCCCGATGTGGGATTCGATCCCAGGACCCTGGGATCATGACCTGAGCCAAAGGCAGATGCTTAACCTACTAAGCCACCCGGGTGCCCAGGAATTAAGATTTTAAGGCTCTTGAACATTTTGAACGAACTGCCTCCAAAGTTAGTATAACCATTTCCACTGCCCAGCAAGCCCTGTAGCTCTGCCTCCAAAACATGTCCCATTTGTCCCAGTGGGCAAATCATACCCATCTATCTCACCTCCACTGCTGGTACCTGGTACCAGCCTCTGTCCCTCCCAACTGGTCTCTCATATCCACCCATCCCCCAACCAAGTCCATTTTCCAATCTATAGGCAGATGATCTTTCAAAATAAAAACATCTCACCCTCCCTACGAGTCATGATCTAGCCCCTGCCTGCCCCTCCAACCTCTCCACCCATGACCGTCCTGGTCACTCACTGTGTGCCAGCTTTGCTCCTCTGTTTCAGACATACGCCAAGCTTGTCCTGCCTCCTTTGTACTTACTGTTCTTTATCCCAGGAAGCTCTTCCTCTCATTCTTCACAAGCCTAACTCTTTCTGTCATCATGGCCCCAGAAGGGTCTTCCCCGGCCACCAACTTCAAGTAACTCCATCCCTACAGTCATGCTATTCCATCCCTTTGCTTTGTGTCTCTTAGATTCCTCTCTTACAGTACCAATCATAATATGAAGATCTCTTACTGATTTGCTTACTACTTTATTTTCTGTTTCCTCCTTCCCTTCCCCTCCCCCCAAAATGCGCAGAAAATGTAAACTCTCACTCGCCACTGTACCGCCCGTGACCATCAGATGTGCCCGAGAATCAGATGTTCACAGTAAATACTTTTTTAAAAAAAGATTTTTATTTATTTATTTGGCAGAGATAGAGACAGCCAGTGAGAGAGGGAACACAAGCAGGGGGAGTGGGAGAGGAAGAAGCAGGCTCATAGCGGAGGAGCCTGATGTGGGGCTCGATCCCATAACGGCGGGATCACGCCCTGAGCCGAAGGCAGACGCTTAACTGCTGTGCCACCCAGGCGCCCCAGTTCACAGTAAATACTTGTTGAGTAAATGAATGCAGAGAAAAGAGTAATTTTAGTATGGCCCTAACTAAGCATAATATTGGAGCTAAATCTAATGTAAAATGTATCGCCTGATCCCTTCCAGAAACGGGGAAAAGATAAGAGATGCCATAAATGATGGCAAGTCAAGACTGGGGCCCACAGAGCTCAGGCTGGGATGGCTCGCCTGCATCACATGGATCCAACAGACTCTAACCAGGCATCAGAAGCAGGTCCTTTTGCATTGCAAAACAAAAAACTGCATCCCTTAAAACGAATCTCAAAAAAGAAAAGGCAAATTTACCATAAGAAATTACAACATATAGGGAAATACCTGAAAGTGTATTCTCTCGCATTATAGAGAGATTTAAATTGTCTAGCGTAGTAAGGTGTAGATAGGGTAATACGACTGGTTTTCACTATTTGAAGACCTGACCTGTTATTAGAAACAAAAAAATGAAAAGCGTAGATGGTAGATCTCTAGATTACAACACAAGCTGTGGCTATGCAGGTGAGACTCGCGAGCACATGAGCACGGCTGCCCTCCTGGGTGGGCAGAGGCGAAGCTTGTACCACCTGCCTTGTGCTGAGCCCCCACCAGGGAGCCAGCACTTCACCTGGCGTTTGACATGAGTGACCCCCTATGAGCCTCCCGACGACTCTCCGAGGTGCTGCTATCCCCACTCCTATGGGTCAGAAACCAGGCTTTGCTGAGACCTTGGACCAAACAGATTACATCAAGATTCCAACATGTGCCTGACACGTGCTTTTTACACAACGGTCCAGCTTGCCCACGGCACTTTGAGAAATGGGGTGGCCAGATTCCCAGTTCTCCTTCCCCAAGCTCATGCTGATTTGGGATGCAGGATGCAAAAAGCCCTTTCCTTCCACCCCTGAGGAGCAGGAAACCCCTTCTACAGTTGAGAACAGCTTTCCCTGTATGACTCTCCTGACCGTGTCAATGTCTGGAGTTTATCCAGCGTCAGAGTCCTCATCAAGGACAGCCACTCTCCTGGGCTCCCCTTTGGCCCTAGGTCAGCAGGCCACACAGTGTGTGTTTCCTCTCCCTCCCAGGGCCCTGCCTGAGACAGTGGCTCGGAAAATCCTTTTTGGATATAATAAAGCCCTTGGTGTGTGAGAAAGGAAATGTTTCCAGGATTTCAGGTGCTCTAAAGAGAAACCTTCACAGTCATTTTAAAAGATTCGTTTCTTTCTCTAATCTGTATCATCGTGAAGGGATAAAGCCAAGCCAATTTCAGGGAAGAAAGCTGGAGCACTCCCTCTGGGAGTCTGACGGGAAACACTGGACACGAGACGGATTTGACCACTTCTATTTACAACTCCAGAGAGTGGCACAATCCTTAAAAACACTTGATGCTGTATCTTCTTTTTCAATAAATGAACAACAACAACAACAAATGCTTATTAGTTCCTAGTTGGCCTGATAATTGTAAGAAATGAGTTTCTTGAGTTGAGTCAGCAGCCCTGTTTGCTGGTCTCTCTGTCTCAGTGAGACCCTCTGACGGTAGAGGACATGAGGGCAGGAGAGGGAGAAGAGCTGCTTCTGACACACACCAAAAGAAAAAGAGCAGAGTGAGGACAGGGACACATGAAAGCTGTAAGGGACAGGGATAACGTGAAAAGTAAAGCAGCTCTGTGGGCTCTTTCCCTAATTCTCTACATAGCCCACAATGGCACGAGGACAGTCCTCTACTGAGAAGAAGTGTCCAAAACCACAGTGCTCACGATGGTCACAAAGGGCACAGCAATTCTGGAAACAAGACACCACCAGGCAGACTTTGAAAACTAGTCAGACACATATTTGCTGGATTGGTTTAATCTGGCACAGGTTTAGACCCAACCTTTCCTCCCATATGTCAAGCACACAAACGCACATCACCAATTTTAAAACTGACAGCTTCCCTCCAATGCCGAGTGTCTTGTTTTCCTTGAAAGACATTTCGCAGACTGAAATACTGAGACATAATATAACTCATACAACGACATTCAGGCTGCTGGACACGGACAAGCCAACCCATGGTCAGCAGCTGCTGGGTGATTAAAAACCAATTGAAATGATCAGATTTCTGTATGTGCAATCTACAGCGGATAGGAGGACCTCTCTGCCCCAACTTTTTTTTTTTTCTGTTGTAGCAAAACAGATCTTCTTAAATATATTTCACATATTGCAGTAGCCCGGACATCAAATGTTTCCCAGAGTGAAATTAAATATAGCATTTTATTTGGAACAAGCCAGCCTAACTCGATTTTCCCTCCCAGCATTGCCACATAGAGACCTTCCATTTGGCAACTAAAAGATGTGCTCAGCTCTGAGCTGGACTTAGAACTTCTTTCCACCGTCTTACAATCCATCTGTTTCCCCTGCCCTCGTTCAAGAGCTTCAGAAGTCATGGAGGGGGCCGTCTGGCCCTCTGCCCCCCAGTCCTGTCTTGAGGGGAATATACCCCTCTCTTCCTAGTAGAGACCCTCTCCAGCCTCCCTGTGACCACCACCCTGAACCACTGGAAACTGAACTTCCTAGAAAAGGCAAATGAGTCTGCTGTGGAGCAGTCTGTTGCACAGAGGGAGCGGGTCCCTTCTGGGATGAGGCTGCTCGTTGCTAATGTAGACCCTGATGGGCCAGCAGGAGAACCAAGCAGATTGGAATCTCACAGCGGATAAGCATGACTACAACCCCACTGAGGGCTGTGCGTCGGGTACGGAAAGGTTATAAAGAAGCAAAGCGCAGGTGGGGTGAGGGGGAACCTCGAGACCCCAAAACCAACATGCTCACCTTACAGATGCAACCACTAGACCCAGAAAGGATGTGGCACTTTTAGTGTTATGGCACCGGGCGGCAGCCCCAGTGATTTCCGAAACCTTGGGTCAAGGCTTGCCCACAGCCCCCGGGGAAGGTTAGGGGAGGACAAGCACCCAGGAGAAGCCTCTAACAGGTGCATCGTCAGTGGAGGCCTACAGTGAATTTTCAATGACAGCTGCCATTTCCCGAGGGCCCGAGAGGGTACCTGGCCTCTCTTTTCTTCCCAAAGCAGCCCTGACACAAGGAAACATATGCTCAGAATCAGGCCCAAGGTCGTACAGATCCTGAACGTCACAGATGAGAGGGGAATCCAGTTTGGTTTTGATTCCGAACCCAGCTGTGCCGTGTTGCCTCACTATCTTATGACCTCCCTTCGCCCTCCCCCCAAAACGGAGCCATCTCTAAGAAGCCAGAGCGGGTCCAAATGAAAACTGTGGTGCAAAGCTGTCTCTCAGGTGGGATCTAAAGTGTGTGTGTGTTCGTGCGTTTACACACATGCAGAAAAAGGACACATCTAAATACCAAGTGATTTGTAAATTTTCTTCTTTATCAATTTCTGTTTTTCCAAAATATTAAAACAGACCGTTCTTATGAATCTGAAATTAATTTTTTTTAATTGTGGCAAAATACACAGAACATAAAATTTACCATCTTAACTATTTCCGAGGGTACAGGTCAGAGGCATTAAAGTACATTTGCCTTAGCGTGCCATCACCACCACCACCTGTCTCAAGAATACTCTTCATCTGGCAAGACAGAAACCCCGTACCCAGTCAACGATCACTGCCCCCAAAAACTGCCATTCTACTTCCTATCTCTGGGAATTTGCTTCTTCTAAGTTCTCCCTGTAAGTGGAATCACAGTATTTGTCCTTTTGTGCCTGGGCTTCCTTCACCCCGTGTAATATCCTTGAGGTCTCTCCAGGCTGTAGCCTGTGTCACATTCTCCTTCCCTTTTCCCGCATGGGCATACCACATTTTGTTTATCTGTTCAACTATCCATGAACACTTGGGTCACTTCCACTTTTTTTTTTAGATTTATTTATTTATTAGAGAGAGAGAGAGAGAGAAAGAGCATGAGTGGGGGGAGAGGCAGAGGAAGACAGAGAGAGAGAATCTCAAGCAGACTCCACACCCAGTGCAGAGTCTGACATGGGGCTCAATCCCACGACCCTGAGATCACGACCTGAGCTGAAACCAAGAGTCGGATGCTCAACGACTGAACCACCCAGGTGCCCCTGCTTCTACTTTTGAATATTGTGAATAACGCTGCTATGAACATCGGTGTACAAAGAGGTTTTTTTAAGCACCCAAACTTCTTTTTTTTTTTTAAAGATTTTATTTATTTATTCGACAGAGATAGAGACAGCCAGCGAGAGAGAGGGAACACAAGCAGGGGGAGTGGGAGAGGAAGGAGCAGACTGAAGCAGACTCATAGCGGAGGAGCCTGATGTGGGGCTCGATCCCAGAACGCTGGGATCACGCCCTGAGCCGAAGGCAGACGCTTAACCGCTGTGCCACCCAGGCGCCCCTAAGCACCCAAACTTCTTAAATCCTGAAGTATATTTTCAGAATGTGCCACTGTAGATTAAAATCAGGATATGTCTTCTATTGGTCCCAGCTTGGTAAACGAGCAAATTCTATGCTGGGGTCTCTACACATTTTGCCTTCTGTCTTTAAACACCTTTAAACCAATGGTTTTCAACACTGGCTATTCATTAGAAACACCTGGGTGTGCTTTTTTCTTAAATACTGATGTCCAGGACCAGCTGAAGACGTTTGAATCCCAATCTCTGGGTTCGGCAGAGGATGTTTTTTTAAAGCCTCCCCTCTCTTCAGTTATTCTGCAGAAGGACCACTGCTATAAACTCTCTTCTTTGGGGGCTCCTTCTCTTTATTTACAAAATCTTTGCCCTATGAAGAACTCCTTTTTTCCCATCAAAAGTGAAAAGGGCTTGCTGCCAGTCAACTACCCTAGTCGTTTGCCTGAGTCCATCCCAACCAGAAACCCTCACAGCTCTGCCTCTTCCAGTGCAAGGCTTTTCTAATTGTGTAATAACCCACGTCTTCCTTGGAAGGAATGTCGATACGTGTAAGCAGGTAAGGAGGCATTTTTAGGCTTACTCAGTCCTTCACAAAATTATAATCTAGTCCTTTTAAGGCAGCAGGAACCAGAAGAGAGAGAGAAACGAGATGGGGTCCAAGACTCTCTCCAGGCCAGGAAGGAGGCTGCTGAGGAGGCTGGCTCCCAGACTCACTAGAGGAGACAGAGGACCTGGGCCATGCTCACATTGCTCTGACCCTAAAACACCCCCAGGCCCTGGCCCCCCCATTCTCACCCAGGACTTGCAGGTACTTCCTTTGGTGTGTCCCGAGGACAGCTGGTGTGGCTCTGTCCGGTTCTATATTCGATCATTTCCCCTCTGTAACCAACATGCCAGTAGGCTTCTCTGTGCTGCCGTGCTCTCTGATCGCTCAGTTCTCGACAATAGAGGGTGTCGCTAAAAGGGGAGCATCGTGACTTCACCAACAAGAGGAGTTCTAAACCTCTCAGTCAGAAGCTTCACAACCAAAGTGGCTGCAGCAGGACATACCCTAGGACAGTTTCTCTCTCCACTGCTGCCCCATTGGGCTTTCCTCTCCCGACGGGCAGCCCTGGGGCTCCAAGGCCCTTCACCTCACCTTGGGGCTCTTCTGCCTTTTTGGGGAGAGCTCCCCAAACAGGATATTGGAAGACATCCAGGCTACAGTCCCAGCAGCAGCTTCATGCTCCCCAGGACTTGCCCCCCAGAGACCTGAGAACCAGGCCCTCTCCTCTGCCAGGCCTCCTCTGCAGCCTGCATCTAAAGGGCTGGGACATGTCTCGATGGCATTGAGCAGGTCAGCTCTGTTCCCGGGGGCTCCTTCTCCATCCACATGAAATGCTAATGTAACAGAATGCCAAGTGGTGCTAGGGGACAGGAGCCACGCAGGAGTTCAAAGGACAGAACAAGTGTGAGCTAGAGGAGCCAGGGTGCTGGCAGAGTGTCCACAGAGCGTGGGGTGGCCCCAGCGGCGGGAGAGGGGGAGGGGTATGATGTAGCCAGGCCTCGCAAGAAGGGAGAGGGCACTCTCCCCGGGGGACAGGACCTGCCTGGGTGTGGCTGGGATGAGCAAGCCCACCTCTGAACTCTATTCTGCCCTTTCAGGCATGCTGGACCCCCAAAGTACTTGGAACCACGAGAGCCGATCAGAATCTATCCTAAGAAGTGTGCAAGCTCATGGGAGGGAACATAGAGGAAGTGTGAGGGGTAAGGAAAATGAAGACCAAAGCCCCGAATAATGCACAGAACACCTACAAAGAGCAGACTACGGCTGAAGCTGGGGAGCCCAGGCAGGCACGTCTCTGACACCTCTCTGACAGGGAACCGAAAATATGTGTTTGTCTATCTTGTGCAGCAAATCCTTGTGCAGTGCCTACTAAGCGTTAGCAATGACGCAGTCCCAAATTTTCTCCAGGTTTCCATGCCCCCTTCCTCCTGCCTTCCCACTCACAAGGTCCAGACCCAGAGGGTACCCCTCTGCAACATCAGAAGGGGACAGGAGGGGAGACACTGAGCATGATCTGTACCCCCTCTTCAGTACCTCTTTTAGGCGGGGGTGAGACGGCTCTGCACATTTTATGGGTAAAGAAACAGAAGCAGAGAATAGCAGAGATGGAGTTCAAATGAACTTCACACATCAATAAATTACGTTTGCTAACCAGAAGTGTCTGCCCGTGGATGAAGCCAGGCCTGCAGGAGCAGGGAAGGCGAGCCAGGCAGGGGAACTATTTAGCGATGCCATGACTAAATGACAGTGTACTGGTCACCGTGAGGGAGCTAGCTCCCGCAGCCCAGGCCTGTGGTTGAGATCCATGTTTGAGCGTGTTTACATAAGAGTAGGAGCACAGTGTAACCAAAAGGGCATAGGGATGTGGACACAGATGGACTTAGGTTCATTTTTAGCTCTGTGACTCTGGATTTCAGCTTTATAACAGGTGAGAGAAAAAATGGTTGAGGGATTCAAAAGAATCCTGGTATTATTATCCTGGTGATACTCAGTAATAGAAAACTGGTACTATTAGCTTATTGCTTTCTTCAGCTTCTATCACAATTATTCACAAATTTATTTACCTAGAATTAAAAACCCAATAAAACTTTTGAGGTGGCTGTTGCAAGTGATTGAGGTCACTTCTCACTGATTGTGTAGTGAATACGGAGCGATTTCCCAGGTCCAGTGAAGTGGGGAAAAAACAATGCAGGGCAGAGTGTGTGAGAATTCCCATCGGAGGTGAAGAAGAAGTCAGTATATGTTCTCTGATGTGTAGGTCTCCTTGCAGGGACAGACCCTGGAGGCAAGGAGCAAGGAGAGAGACACTTTTCACAGTATGCCCTTTTGTGTGTTTTTTATTTTGTACTATGTGATTTTGCTACCTTTTAAAAAATACATGGAATGATTTACTTAGAACTCAGAAAAAAAAAATAGAGCTGTTACAAGGCACTGAAAACTCCAGGTGATCAGCAGGAGTAAATAAGTGGTGATGTGCTTCATGGCGCAGTAGAGAGGTAGGTGCCAAGGACCCTGTGTCCCGAGAACAGTCCAGGGCCATGGAGAGGTGGCTGCAAGGAGTCCTGACTCCATCGCTCATAACAGAGCCTTGCAGTGCTAACCTCAAGATGAGCCATGCCGGCTAAGAGCACCTCCCTGGAGATGACACTTCGTAATGATTCTAACTCTCTGCTTCACATAGCACCTTTTATCCGAGGAGTGCAAAGTGCTCGTACACACCCAGGAGGCCCCAAAGCCACCCGAGGGGAAGGGAGCAGCTCTCTACAGCTGTGAGGACTGTGGCGCTGAGGGGCCCGGAGCGTAAGCACCGCCAAGCTCACTGGGTCATGGCTCCCAACTGAAGTCTGTCACTTCCAGCGACTCCAAGGCAGTTCCACCTCTCCGTGCCTCAGTTTACTTCTTTGCAACTTGAGAATATGAACAGCACTTATCTCACAAGGTTAGTGTGAAGATTAAATAATGGCCATAGTAATAACCAGTATTTATTGAACCATTATTTTATGCCAGACACTGCTTTAAGCCGCATGACCCATATTTATCTGATTCCTATCCTTCATTCATAAGTTTTAGAAGCTGAGGGACAGAGAGGTGCAGGCAGCCACCCACATGACAGAACTGGTGAGGGGACTGCAGAACACTTTATATGCATCACTGCTCAACAGGCGGACATGGACGACGGCCTAAAGATGGAAAAACTGAGGCACAAAGAGGCTGCCGCTGCTCTTTCTCACATATGACCTTGAGGCCATAGATGACGACCTCTATCAACAGATGTCAGGGAAACCAAGACAAGAGCGTGAGGTGGCATCACTGCTTCTCCACCTGAGGGCCAGGGGTGCAGGCGGTCCCTCGAGGATGGTCAGCTCCCCAGGGCCCTCAAGAGCAGCAACAATCTCCCCTCCCTTCAGGACCGGTGATTCAGAGCCTTGCTGACCAACCACAGAGAAGGTGCCAGAAAAACCTGCACAAATCCTGATGTGCCTGGAACATGAGAAAACTGGTTATTGTTCAAAAGCCTATGACTGCCACTGAAAAATGTAAAGAAGGGGGGACCCGATGAGCCGAGGGCCGCATGCGAAGCCAGCAGGCCCATCTGTAAATAGAGAATACGTTAGGAATGTGTAAGCAACACCATAAATCCCTCGTCAGCTGCCTTCCTTCCTTTCCTTCATGGACAGGGCCTGGGAGGCCTTTGGCAGAGAGGGAGGCCGGCATTTCGCCTCTGATGGCCAGAAAGATAGCTCCACGCAGAGTGTCTGTCACGGAGCACCGGGTAAAAGAGACACACAGAGAGCTTCACTCATTAACATTGGCGTTGCCATGACAATAAGCTGTTGCCAGGTAGCAGCGAACTAGAAGAGTGAGAATTAGCAAAGCCTAAAAATAAAGCCGTTATGTTTCTTCCCCCGTCTAGATGTCCATGTGTAACAGGCAATAATCTCGCCTCCGCCTCGGCCCGGCCCACGACGTGAGGCCACCCACGCCAGGGGCCTGGAGCACCCCTCCCCGGCCACCATGGGCACCTGAAGACAGGTGAGCGCTCACACCTGGAGGCCGGCTACCAAGCCAGGGGGCATTTTCCCCTCCTCGGGAGGTCAGCCTGGACTCCAGGCCCAAGCTGGGCCCGCTCGGGGCTGTCACACCCGTACCCCACTCCTTGGCTCAGAATGAATGGGAAGTGGCAGGTGCCCTGTCGTAACTGACCGTTTCTCTTTTGGAACATATTTAAGTAAGCCTCGGCCCCAGAGGTGACTGTGGGAGACAGGAGCCCGGGCTGGGCAGCATGAGTGGTTCATGGTTTCCTTTCTCACTGTGATCCCGCCAGAAGAGCCATCATCATACTAATTCCAAAAGGTAAGACAGCGTAATGATAAAAATCATGGAGCAATTTGTAAACAGCTCCAAAGGACAGGCAGTGGAATTATTTTCAAGGTCTTCCGGTCTGGCTCTTGTAGCAGAGGAGAAAGTGCACATGTCCAGCGGTTACAGGTTTCCTTTGTTCTTCTCTCCCATCAGACCCTATGCCCCACAAGGCAGAAATCACATGGAACTGTTCACTCTCATAACCTTAGCGTCTGCCATCAGCCCAGACACACAGTCCACACACAACAAACACAGTGGGGGAAAGAAGGAGCAAGGAAGGAGCACTGCCTCAAACATGGCAGAGACAGTATTCTGGGTAAACGGCAAAGATATTAACAGTAATAATACCTGACCTAGATAAAACACCTCTCTTTCTAAAATTCTAAGCTCTGCCTTCTAAGAACCAAATCCTACTCTCTATCCAGGTCTCTAGTCTCAAAAAAAAAAAAAAAAAGGTTCATCACATATACAGGTGTATCATGCTTTAAGCAGATCAGATAAATTAAAATCCAGAATTTCGTTGGCAATAATTTCCTTTACTAGTAATTATAGTAAGATTTCCTCAAATGTAACCTGCCTAATTTCTTTAAAGTATAATTTGTTTAATTCAGGTAGTATGTGCTAATTTGAATCTCTACCTTGAGTGGAGCCAGCAGCAACAGCTAAATTTGTGGTTTCCTTCCTTCTACCAGACTCACCCTTGAGTTCTCTCCGTCCACCATGGTGCATGTGCACTCAGCAAATGAAAACAGTAGCTAATTTTAATATCAGTGTAAGAAGCATGTACTTAAGAAACTAAAGTCATTACTTCTCTCACCATCACCCCATAAAAATATATAACCCAGAACAGAACATAAACATTATTTCTTTGTTCTTTGACTGTTCTGGATTACTTAGCCATTAATCCAAATGCCAGTTCCTGCTTCTGGTCCCCCAAGCTTGTGCAAATAACATAAAAGTAGCAGAGAGAATGACAAGTAAAAGAAGGAGGAGAATAACTGGGGATTTGAGAGCAAGTCCCATTGATCATTCTGTTCTCCATCCCAACCTCTGAGCAAGGCCCAACCTGTATGAATTAAGTTATGCACTTGAGAGAATGAGAATCAGCAGGGTGGGGCCTACGAAATAAGTAATAGTGATGCTCGTGACAGCTGTATTTCAACAAAACTCCAGAGAGGTTCGTATTTGCACAAGACTACAGCAACTATAGCCATCAAATCTGCTTTCAGCATCGTCTCTAGAGACGGTAAAGTTCATGGACACATTCCTTCTTCTCCAAAGTCAGACACCCAGACGTCTCCGAGAGGGACCGTGTATCCACAGTGCCTGGTGTTCTCGTGGCCAGGCACAGAGCAGACCAATCCAAAAATGCGACTGGAGCGCAGTTTCTACAAGTGTAAGAAAGTGGGGGTAGCACTCTGTGAACTGCAGAATCCCAAATTCTATACGGCCCTGACTTGATGGCCTGGGGAGGGCTCCTAATTCAGCAAGATCTGCCAGATGGACTGTTTTCTGAGGGCACCTGTGTGCCAATGCCTGCCCGGACCCCTTGTTTTCAGCAGGTCCTTCACCAGACCACAAAACAAATGAAAAGTCAGTCCTGACATTGACTGGAAAATAGGACTCCTCTGAAAGCTTTACATTCCCTTCTGCTAAAAGGTACCCAAGAGACAGCTCTCACCATCACTACACAACCATGTTGATACGTAAGATCCCAGCCTGTCCTCATTACCCATCCATATACTGTCTTCCTTCTCTATGGCACAAAATACCCAGTCACAGCTGCAGCTTCCAAGGGAAGGGGAACAGATGGAGTTGACAAGACAGCCGGCTCCAATGTGCCAAGTAGAGCCTGGAGCACTGCACTGGGCACCGCACAGGTGACCAAGAAATAGACGTTGAATCACTGAATCAGTGAACGGAAAAGCTAACCTAATGCTTTTCCCCCTAATACAGTTGAATTACTGGGATGCTTCCAAACTGAGAAACTTGGGCCCAGTTCTCTGAGATCCCACCAGTCTAAGGTCCATCTCTTTTGCCCGTAACCCCCTTTGAGATCATATGCGCCCGTGCCAAATGTCACTGCCAGCCCTGTGAGAACTGGGCTGGCATCCACCTCTAACCTTGAAGCACCTTGCTCCACATCATTTTCCCAGACTTCAGAATCAAAGCACCCCCACCAATCCCAGGCTTCCTCACAGGAAAGGGAAACAGGGTGCGCTACCTGTATGCCCTCAGAGGAAGACAGCATACACCCGAAGACTGCTGTTAGTAGCAATATCACCAACATCTCACTCA
>NW_024425119.1:1632196-1730920 GCF_017311325.1 Ursus maritimus
ACACTCTTTCATATATCACCACTTCATCCCAAACTAAAGAGTTCATATTTCCCAGCATGGCCCTAGTGAAATGAATCCTAACGATGACCCTAAGGAAGGCGTTAAAACACAGGTAAGACCCCGACTCTGCACTAGCCACTCCCTCCAGATGTTCTGTTGCAAAAAGAGTCTGATAAAAATAAAATCACACCAAGCTGAAGATCAGACTCCTCTCCCTGCCCTTCCTTCCTTCCTGCAACAGATAAACTTGTTTTCTTACTTTGCATTTGCCATTTTTAGAAACGGGTTAAAAGTAAAACGCAAGCCTCTCCTGGAGGAAAGGATAAGGATATCAGTCAGTCTCTCTCTCTCTCCCCGCTCTCTCTCCTCTCTCTGTCTCCTCTCTGGCATGTGTTACTAAATTTTATATAGCTTGACTTGCTGCATCTCTGATATGAGCTGCTTATACACAACATAACCAGACACATATTTTTAAGAGTATGCATCACTTAAAATAACTGGATTTAAACCTTCTGATTTTAGGTGAGAATTTGGTTGGAGGACTGGATAGGTCTTGGCTCTTGGAAAACAAGGCAATTAGTGTTTTAAAGAACGAAATGTATGAGTAACCTTTCAGGAGGACACTGACTGAAATGTAGAAAAACCTGACCTGTTTTTGCCCCACCAGACCCTCTCGGAAAGTACAAATATCCTTCCATGGATGGTTTCCAGAGATGACTTTTATGAAGCTCAAGACAGTTATTTTAAACTTCAGCTCCTTAAACTGTATTTCTAAAATATAATTAGCAATTCTTTATTCTTGGCCAAACAACTGCTAATAGAACACTGTGTGTATGGTGGTACAAGCCAGTTAAGAATCTTATGAAACAATGCTCAAAATACAGAGCGGCACAGACACCCTTCTCCCTGTCTCCTTCTCTCTGTCTCTCTGTCTCCTTCTCTCTCTCTCTCTCTCTCTCTCTCTCGGATACAAGTATGCACACAGATGGGACACCATTTGTCTTCCCAGAGCCATCAAATTTCAGGCACATGATGACTCCTCCCAGTGAATTTCTTATTATTACAACCATCCACAGACCACTTCCGACTGTTTGTGTGTTGGTTCATGAGGATTATTGGTATTTGGGGGTTTTTTGAACCATACTGATACATAGAATGGATGCTTAACAGAATTTTTAAAGGTATTTGATTACTGTTTTTAGGAAAACAATTCTAACTATAATACACCCCACCCCAAACCAAGACTTCAGTGGGGTATAGTGTGATTGGTTGCTTCTTACTAGAAGGCCTAAGGACCAGGGAGAAATATTTAAAAATCACCCACCTGTCAGAATGGATACCGCCAGCCAGGAGAGCTGGCCCAGGGCTCTGGAGCCCGCTGTCCTACTAGGCATAGATCTTCTATCTGCTAGATGCAGGGGAGGTCCAGGGGTCTGAGGCAGGGGTCTTGGGTGGTGGGGGCACTTGGATTAGAGTAACTCAAATGCTCAGAGTAGGTGGAAAAGGAACCATGTTTCTCCATTATTTCTATGCAGGGGGTACTCAGGCCCTAAGTTAGACCCGCAGGTTAAGCCAGGTAGAATAACCTCAAACAAACAAACAACAAGAAAACCCAAAACCAAGATACCTGTTACGTGGGAAACACGTTTTTTTTTTTCTGGGGTGAAGTGAGGAGAGGAAGATGACCTGACTTCATCGGCGGACTCACCCCAAGGGGTCCAATTTGGCCTGATCTTCCGCTACTATGTACGGAAAGTACAAACTGATCATGACGTATTAAGACACCTCCATATTGATTGGTAAACAGCCATTTCCTTAAGTTTCCCAAATGCTTTGCACCACTCAGACCCCCTTTATCAGGACCCCCAGATCCTCCCTTGAATCCGCTAAACAGAGGGTTTATTCCGGGCAGGGCAGAAGGCTCCAGAACCCTGTATCAGCTCTCTTAGCCAGTGGTATCCATTCTGATGAGTGTTACCAGACCAGCTATTAATAATGTGTGCAGCCCTAGTCATGGTCTTGCCTTAAGACCATCTCAGCTAATACAGCTATCCTGGCCAAAGCCATGCTGACCTCTTGGGTAGACATCATCTTCCCTCTTGTGAACAGTGCTCTATCTAGCTGTCCTTCTCTTTCAGCATGTTGCAACTGTTTTATCTGAATTATACTGTGTGTGTGTGTATGTGTGTTCAATGTACATGTCTTCTCATTCTTCTCCATAAAGAGATTGGAGGCTGGCATCGTACAAGGTTTTATGTTTCTTGGCTTACCACTTTATATTTAACATAGTACCTGGTGCATTATAGATATTTAAAGAATGTTCATTGGAAGAAACTTTTAAAGCCTGACATTCCAACGGCCATGGCCTATAAGTTGATTCCTATCCTAACAAAGCCCTGCTATTTTTAAAGCCCTTGCAGGTCTAGTCCCCTCCATGAAACCTCTCCAGAATCTCCCCCCACCCAAGTGATTCTGCTTTTTCTAATCTCCACAGAATCAACAGACCAGACTGCACACTTCAACACCTAATTTAACTGTACACCATCTTATGTTATGTTCCTTATGAGAAAGTTCAATTCTTGTTGTCTTATCTCCCCAACTAGACTATACATTCTTTGAAGATAAGAACCACATGGGAAAAGGCACATTTTGGTAATCCGTTTCTAAAAGTCAGATGTTCTGTGGGAAATGGTAACCTATTTCCCATTATCTTAAATAGGAAAAATTATAATGTGTTGCATTACATCAACCCCAAACCAAAATATATTATAATGTATTTCCTAAAATGTAAGCAAAGTACAGCACATAACTATCGTATAAACTATCACATTAGGATGTAAAGTGTTTAAAATAGCACTTCCTGATCTCTCAGTTGAATGTGCAGAAGCCTGTCACCTGGTTTCTCCCAGAGCTTTAAAAGGGCCCAAATTGATGACCTCCTTCTAGGAAGGTTGGCAGTCAGGAAGAGTGAAAGGAAGAGTGTGTTGGGGGTGTGTTGGGGGTTGGAAAAGCAGTCTGGTCTACTTTGCTATTACACTGGCTTTGCAAATCCTCCAACACATATGGCCAAGACTCCTCCCCTGGGGAATGGAAGAATGTTCCTTTGATGTAGTCACATGCGTCTCTTAGGCCCCAAAACAGCCTCAAAGCACATCCCCTTTATTGGTACTCAGTGGGCTCTACAAAACACCTACAAATGCTTCTCATGTTCCACCAATTGTATTTGAAAGATAATTTTAGACTTTTCTTTAAATTGTTATATTGAGTTTGGGGGATATCAATTTATACTTTACCTATATAAATTATCAACTGAAAACCACTTTATTCAGAGCTGTTTATAAAATAAGAAACACAGGTATTAGAAGCAAAGATATATTTCCCCAGGAATATGTTAACAGGGGAGACATTCTGTAGGAGAAACCTGTTTTTTCTGAACCTTTACCACCCTTAGCACAATGATGGGTACATGCCATGTGCACAATACATACCAAAGGACGGAGGGTTAGTATATCTGATCACTGACTATAGAAATGAGACAAGACCGGGTTGGAGAGCAGGAGAAATCTTAACTTGGCCATGCTGGCTGTTCAAAAGAGAAAAAGAACTAAGGACCAACACTCACTGGACACTGAGTTATGAGGTAGGCACACATGTCAGCTCACTGAATACTGATGACACCCCAAAGAGGGAGTTATCACTAGCCCCATTTTACAGGTAAAAATACAGACTGCATACACAACTTGGCTAAGAGCCACACAGGCAGTCAGTGGTGAAATCTAGAATCATAGGCAGGCTTAAGTGCAACGCCTGAGCCCTTTGCTCCATTCATAGTGCCTCCTGCGAGGTCAGAAGCACAGTCAACCCCCAGGCACTGCCATTCTCCCAACCCCCAGAGTCTCATTTTATTTTTGAAAATCCTACCCTGTGCTTCTGAAATCACTCACATCATATAAGTTGTCAACTGGCCTTCTTCCCTCTGGATCTCATCCCAAGGCCTGGATTCTACAGCGCATGGCGCTCTGATGGAAGCACTAGATCTCAAGTGGGCTACCTGATTTACATGGAGCGGTTCCAGGTTTGTCCAGCTCGCCCTCCTGCCTCCCTGAGCACCCTCAGGTCAAGGTTAATCCCCAACACAGACTATGTACACCAAACCTTCTGCCTACCCCCTTATTCAAAATCACCAACCCAAGAGGAGTAGACTGTCAGCATTTATTGATCTGACAACTATTTCTTACCTGCCAGCCTTGGGCTAAGTACTGGAGATACTGCAGTGGAAAGAAGACAAGGTCCTCAACCTCACCCAGCTACTGGGGTGACAGACAATCATAGAAATAAATACATAATTACTAATTGTTTTAAGTTCTATAAGAGACAAGAGCAAGAGAAAAGGGCAATATAGGGCAAGATAAAAGGTTATAACAGGAAAGAGGATTTAGAATAGGAGCTTAGGGAAGACTTGTCAGATGAAGTGACATTTAATGAGACCTGAATAGAAGGATAAGAAAGAGGAAGCCAAATTAAGAGTGAGCGCCTCTGGGTTGTCGGCCTCCTCCCCGTAACCACCACGACCTGCCACCTCCAACACCCCCGCCTCCACCAGCCTATCTCTAAGTTGGCAATGTGAGAACCCAGCCTCTCAAGGTGGGGGTGGGAGGGCACCTTGAACTTCCACACACAGAGGTTTCCCAGTTGAGTGTGCAGAAGCCTGGTTTCACCCAGCCCTTTAAAGGGGCCCAAATGCATGACCTTCCGGGATGGTTGGTGGCCAAAGAAAGGGAAGTGATGAGGATGCAGATATGTTGTGGAAAAATACCCTGGCTTCACAAACCCTGCAGGACACATGGCCAAGACCCCCATCCTCTGGGAACGGACGAATGTTCTCTGGTGTGTGTGTAGAAAGTTTTAAATATGCATTCTGAGAGAAATGTAACTCGTCTGGTTCTGATTCATTCATAACTCATCAAATTTGTTTTGCAAGCACTGCTTGATGTCCAAGAAACTGCCAAGCCTCCCTAACCCCGCACCCCCCTTTGAAGTGGTGGTTGTGCAGACGTCACATGCCCGCCTAGGCACCGAAGGACAGACCCCGGGGCTCTGCGCCCTGAGATTTGGTAAGAAGCAGACCTGCTGTGAAGGTCTTCCAGTCACAATACCCCGCGCTACTCCCTTGGGCTCTGTTTAGCAATCTTTCTGGTGTGAAAAATGTGTCCAGAACACAGGAGTGAAAGGCCCATGGGTGTGCAGGGAGAAGAGAAGTGGGGAGGATGATAATCAATGTTTATTTCATTTGTTTGCTAACTGACACTATAATGTGTCAGCAGTCAGGTGAACAAAAAGAAGTGTCCTCTTCCACTAGAGTCAGAAAACGGCCCTAAAAACAGAGGAAGGGACAGGCTTGCACAGTATGACTAAGCCAGGCCCCGGAATTCTAACTTCCTAGTTGGTTCTGTGTCAAATGGACCTTCTCCACCAGGAGCAGCCTGTCCCCGAGGAGCCAGTCAGAGGTGAGCAGAGGTACTTCTGGTGGGTGGTGGGGGAAGCCAAGGGTCCTAAACACCCTGCAATGGGTGAGAATGCCCCTCAGCCTAAACACCCCAGCCCTGACCGAGAGCTACCAGAAGGGGGAGAAGATGAGGCAGTAACCACAGCCCTCAGTAGCACTGGGGGGGACAGCTCAGAGACAGGACTGTAGACACAGGACCCTACACCACCTTCTTGGTAGTAGCGTGTTGCTTCTCTGACCTGATGGTTTGAAGAGTTCAGTCGGAGGCATGTCCCTTCAAGGGAAAGACCACATATGTTTCACTTTATACAGTGCTCAGTGTGGAAATCAAATTGCTTTCTAAACACACCAGGATAGATACTCCAGGGTAAATATTCTAACTACTCCTTTCGTGGGATCCCCATGATGATTTTTTCTGCATAGGAAAAAAAAAAACAAACCTCAAAACTTTTGTAGTACAAATAAGCTTCCTCGCCTTCTACGATGGGGCACTGAGATTTCCAGATACAAGGCATCTCTTTAAGGAGAAGAGAAGTCTACCTTGGATGGCGGGCCATGGGGGACTCTGTCAGACACACATCTTCATCTGTGGGCCTTGGAGCATTCTCAGGGCCTGTGGCCCATATCCATGCACCTCCCCTCACCCTCTGCTTACAGAGAAAACAACACAGCTTGTACTTAACTCACAAAAAATTTTTAGATTAAATGAAGGGTCTAAGGATGGTGTCAGGCAGGATGCTTTTCCCATGCGAAGCAAGGTCCCTTTCTCTTCTCTGCTGTGGCTGCGGAGACGGTTATGCCTTCCAGGACGAAGAAGGCAGACAGGACACTGGTGTGATTCTGAAGGACCAATAAGAGAATCGAAGTTCTCTTACCCTCAAAATAATTCTCATGCCTGTTAATAAATGCTTGAAATGCCTTTAAATGATTCAAGAGAAGACTTAAAATATGAAATATCTAATATTCATGCTGGGCTATAAATGACTGCTACCTAGTTCTTTAGTTCTTAGGCAAGTTTAAACAGGGAGAAAAGCTCAAAAGTGCACAATAGCACTGATTATCTGGAAGAAAAGGGGACCAAGCATCGTGAAAGTAGAAAAAAGACACGAAATGAGATGTGAGGCATCACAGGCATGTTCAGCTAAACTAGCTATGAGACGCTGGGCTGGTCCCTCGCAGCATGAGCCTCAGTTTCCCTATTTGTAAAATGGAAAGATTGAGCTGCATGTTCTTAAAGGTCTTCCAACTCTAAAATCCTATCAGTCAACCCAATGATCAAAAGCAGTGAGTCCACATTGTCCAGCTCAGGCAAGGAGAAGCAGAGGCCCAAGGTCAGCAATGAATCATTTCTCTAATCATTATAACTTAAAGAGAAAAAAACCCACATATTTTTGCACATGATGAAATATTTGGAAAATGTAAATGGTCAGTATTGCCTTTCCTCAGTTGTGACTGAGGCGCTCGGTCCTTCTGAGGGAGATAAGGCCGCGCTGGGGTGAGGCCCTCGCTTCACCTGCAGACCAGCAGAGCACCCACGCCATGGCCTCCTTCTCAGAGCTCACCTGCATCTGCTCGGCCCTCATCCTGCATGACGATAAGGTGACAGTCATGGAGGATGAGATCAATGCCCTCACTAAAGCAGCGGGTGAAGTGTTGAACCTTTGTGGCCAGGCTTGTCTGCAGAGGCCCTGGCCGACGTCAACATCAGGAGCCTCATCTGCAAGAGAGGGGCTGGGGGACCTGCCCCAGCAGTTGCTGCTGCCCCAACAGGAGGTTCCGCTCCCTCCACCACGGCTGCCACAGCTGAGGAGAAGGAGCTGGAAGGAAGGAAGAAGACTTGGAAGAGTCTGATGATGACATGGGCTTTGGTCTTCTCGACTAAACATCTTCTGTAACATGTTCAATGAAAAGCTGAACTCTTGGGTGGCTCAGTCGGTTAAGTGGCCCACTCTCGATTTTGCTCAGGTCATGATCTCAGGGTCACGGGCTCGAGCCTTGAGTCCTCACTGGGCTCCGTACTTAGGGGGGAGTCTGCTTGTCCCTCCACCCCTCTCCTTGCTCGTGCTCTCTCTCTCTCTAAAATAAATAAATTTTTAAAAAAAGCTGAACTCTTAAAATAAATTAATAGGTGTTCAGTACTCTCTGAGTCCAGGAAGATTGATGATGAAATTGGCATCACTGGCTGCCCAAAAGCCATTGCTCCTTCTCCCTGGCTGGAAAGGCCCAGATTCTGTTTGGTTGTGACAACCCTCTTCCAGGGATGGAGCTAAGTCCTAATTCATCTCAACTGGTCAAGACAATTGCACTCTCCTTGATAAAGGGACACTTGACCAACTCCTGGCCAATGAGCCATGGCAGAGTCTGCTGGACGCTTCTGGGAGCAGCTTCCTTGCTCTTAAGGGACACTCAGGGGAGAGAGGCCTCCAGTCCCCTGGACATTGCTGCTTCTGCCTGGGAAGCCTGAAACGGCTATAGCCATCTTGTAATGTCAGGGCAGCTCACTGAAGATGACAGAGCAGGAAGGATCAGGAAGGTCCATACCTGGACATCCCTCAGGAGATGATGGGCACGATGTGGTGACAGAACAATCTGGAGCCACTTGGCGAAGGTCAAAAGGGACAAACAGCAAGTATCAGGAGACACGCTTTTATGCAGCTATATACCTAACTTACAAGAGCTAAAATACTTGCTTCAGGAAAAGTTTAGAAAAGAGTTTTGGATGATAGCCTATAATATATGCTTAAGAACAATTAAGAGTACATCCAAATGCATCCCTCACCTTGAAAACTAAGAATCACATAAAATAAATATGCTGCTCTTCATGCCACCTCTTGATGGCCTTGTCAAAATGAATGCCAGCCACCGCAGCCCTGGACAACAGTGCTTGGCGGGCAGGTTCTCTGTCCTTTTCCCTTCACTCCAGGATCCCTTGTCTGACCTTCCCACCCGCCCACCTCTGACTGCCTTGCCCTCGTGCAGCCGGAGAGCTGCAGAGGAGAATATGAAGCGCTTCTATCAAAGACGCTGTAGGAATTTACCTTATCTACCAAATTTGGTTCAATTTCTGTTTCTTAAAACTGAAGTCTTCACAATTTGGCAATGGAGAAACTCAGTGATGCTGAGAGCACCCCCAGCACACGTGCAGGACCTACAGTATTCGGATTTGTAAGGGATCTTGAAATGGTGAGTCATCCTCATGCCTGAGGAACACATCTCAATAGCCTCCGAGGGGAGGCTTCTGGTTCAACAGAGAGCAGCCCACCTCAGCAACCTCCTCAGAAGCCACTTCCCTGGAGGGAAGCAGGGGTGGCGACAGGGCCATGTGGGGAGGAAGACAGGCAGGCAGCTCCCCAGCTGCCTTCAAAGATGCGTTCAGCTGAACTGCCAAATGGAGGTATTTTGCCCTAAAAGGACAAAGGCACAAACACAAGCACCTTCCTTCCTGAGGGTGCCCTTCCCTCCTGTCTCAGCCCTGGACAGGTGCAGATGCAGCCTTGAAAGGTAACCGGGGGTCCTCTCCACGCCATGGCCAGCACTCCCCGGTTTCAAGGCCATCTCATCCTCTGAGGCACCAAACCACATAATGACAGAAGATAATTTCCATACAAGGACCTTCCGGTAGTAAAAATTCATTTAGGAGGAAATAAATTTGAATTGAATTTACTAAACCCAGAAAATGTAAATCAGGGAACATTCCTAATGAAACTGCAGCTTGGCTTGGAAATGATCTTAAAGTTGCATTTCTAGATACAGGTCCGTTTCTGCACTGAACCAATTCACTGGGTGGCTACTTACAAAAGCTCGGGTTCTACTAGAGGGTCCTTGGAGTGTCAGATTTTGAAATTAATAAAAATTCATTTCAGTTTGGTGCTTCTGGTTCTAAAATTAATCACCCTCCTGTTTGGTCCTATTCATTCACCGATTTAAATGTAGGAAAACTTCACTTATCTGAATGTTTTTGGAGGAAGAGGAAGAAAGAAAGTCTTGTCTAAATTGATGAAAAAAATCTGAATGGCTGATTTTTGAAGAAAAATGGTTCTAGTACTTGTAATATTGAACATATAATAAGCTAAGATTTAAATGAACACTAATAAGTAAAATCGAGTTAGTCACTGAAAAATTACAATCCATAATAGGCTTTTATTACATAATAATGAATTACATTATATCACTGAGTCTTAATTTTTTAAATCAATGGGAAACACAGTCTGTGTCAGAATTCCTGGGGTACAATTTGAATTTAAGTTACACAGCAGTCAGGATTTAATTGGGCATTTCCAATGGTCAGTGAGTAGTGTTAGTAAATGCATGATGCAGGGAAGCAGGAGAGGGAGAGAGGGGGAGGAGGAGGGAGGAGGGAAGAGGGACAGAGAGGAAGGACAGATGGGGAGGAGAGAGGGGGGAGTGCGGGAGGGGGGGGAGATGGGGTGGGAAGGGGAGGAAATGGAGGGAGAGAGGCAGAGAGAGGGGATCTGAGTGGAGGGATTTAAATTTCCTAAGGGCAGAGTGTGCCCAGTCTGGGCTGCAGTGGGACCTTACTGCAGTCTCCTTGTTCTGACAGCTTTAGCTCCTATCTTAGAACAGTATGGTGCCCCTGGAGGAAGGGGTGCTTTGGCCAGCCTGTGCCTGGTAGAAAGCCAGCTCTGGATGGACTGGTAGATGTGGGACTGCTGACCTGGAAAGGACCAGAAGATGTTTTGCGGGGCAGGCCGGCTCATCCATTCTGAACCAGAAGACAGGCTGCCAACAGGTTCTGTTCTGCTCAAAGCTACAGAAGCCCTAGAGTCTTCCCTGCCTGCTACCCACCTCATTCCTATCAACTCTGGACCTGCTGGCCCACGTGATATTTAGAAGAACCAGAAAGAAAGGCTGGTGGGAGACCGTAAGGGTTGCATATACAAGAGCCCTCAAATGCTCCTCTCTCCTTGCTGCTTCCCCAGCTGAGGCCAGAGATCTCCAGGAACCTCTCGCTCCCTCCTCACTTCCCTCTTATCAGAGCAAAGATTAATCGGACATCCTGCTTTTACACTTCAGTGTAAATGTGTTTATGTTCTGGCTGGGACTGCTGACGGCCTTCCAAAAGTGGTTCAAGACATAGGGAGTCTGCAACTGCAATTCTATACTCTTCATTTGCAGAAATATTATTTTCTATTATGATTCATGGTAATAGGGAGTGTTTCAGCTGTGTTATGGGTTAAGCAGGCCAGCCTGGAAATCTAAATGCCATTTACAATTTTCTATGTTTAAAACACCAACCTTCAAAAATTGGGGACTGTCTAGAAATTATTTTTGGATGAAAAACTCAACATCTCTTACCAATGGGACTTCATGCAGGCTTTTCCTGCATCTAAGCTAGGAAATCTTAACTATACTTTATCACAGTTTATCACCTGAGAAGTAGCAAAGAACCCTGGACTCATTAATTCCTACTAAGAAGGTGTTAACTGTAGAGTGAGCTGGCAAACACAGGTCTTCAGGGCAGACGGACAAGAGGGGCTTCCTGAAAAAACAGCAGGGCTCTGGACTGCTTGTCCCAACTGTACTGCATCCAGTCACTCTGGTAGATGAGCTGTCAGAAAAGAGGCTGAAAGAGTCTTATGAGTTCCATATTCCAGAAGAAAGCCCTGCTCTACCACAGCCTGCTCTTGAAGACACAAGTACCAGGGGTGGTACACCCGGGGGCCCACCCAATCTAAATTCTCTGGGAGCTTGGGCCAGATGATCTCAGAGGTCTCTGTCTTCCAAGGGCTGGGAGCTCCACTGACATAAAATGAAGGGGTGAGCTAAATGGTGCTGGGGACCCCTCCTAACCTGTCACAAAAATTTCTGAGTTCGGGGCCAAGAGGAGGACCCTTACCAGTTTGACATTCACTATCTCTAGCAGGCTTGAATTGCAGGGTAGAGAATCAAATGTATAATCTTGTGGCTCCCTAAGAACTATGTCTCTATTCAGTTTCAGATGCGATCCCATCCACCCCCCCTTACCCTCATCTCTACCCCCATATCCTGTAGTAATGTTTTCCTATCTTTGGCACTAACCCCATTCACTTTGTCCAAGACAAGAAAACATTTTGATAGAGGGCAATTTTTTTCTTGTGACAACAATGTTTCCCAAAGGAAGCTGGCTCTGAAATGACAGAGATGTCAAATCACAGACATATGTAGCTGGTAACAGTCTCAAGCACATCTAATCCAATCCCATCTTTACCACAGGAGAAACTGAGGCCCAGAGTGGCAGCAACAGTGGCGTGGCCACGATCCCAAGCACTGTGCTCCCTACTATCCTCCCTACTATCCCTACTATCCTGTGGGAAACCATGACTTCCTAGTTCTGAGTCCCTGCCTCCACAGGGAGGGTCTGACCCTGGCTCTGCTCTCCAGCCATGTGATCAGGGCAGGTTTGAGGACACCACCCCCCAAAGGCTTTGAGATCGGCACACCCACTCCTCATGAGTTGCTGTCTGGACTACAGGACAAAGGTGTGTACAACACAGAGCACAGTGCCAGGCCCGTAATGAGTATTACTGTCATCCCTGCTATTATTATCAGTGATTTAAAAACACACACACAACTCTTCTTCCATTAAGGGAAGTGTATTTGGTTCATTTGCAAGACATCAGAACATATTCTCTATTTTGGTAACTTCAAACTTTTCTACCAGATCCCATCATAGCCAAAAAGACATCCTAGTCAGTGTTTGCTCTTGGGAATAAAGTGTCCCCAAGTGTCCTTACAGGACCTTTGTTTGGAAAGTGCTCCTACTTTCCCCAGGGGTGGAATTTTCAGATATCCCAGTGCAGGATGCAGGGGAGAACCTGATGAGCCTGAGGGCAAGAAACCCAGGGACACCTCCCATGGGGTTCGACGGCAGGGTCAGGGCTCAGGGAACGAGTGAGCCTGCGTGGGAAAATGTGAGAGAGTCAGAGGGGGAATAAGTGTTCATGGGCAAAATAGATGAGGCCCCAAACTCTTCCAATCACTGAAACACGGCATTACTAGTGGGAAAGAAAATTAGACTATCACAGAGCAGGAAAGGGGAAGGGGGGAACAAACAAGCAAAGAAGCCCGAAAAGGGGCAGAGTGTGTCAATAAGAAACATTTATCAGGAAATCTCCAAGAGAAGGAACTGTTCGCAGACAGAAAGGGAGAAACAAAGCTTACCAGCACATATGAAAAATGACTGAGGCATTCAGTTGCCTGAAAGTTCAATACAAGTAAACAATGTGATGTGGAAGGAGGAGGGAGGGGGACAAGGAGAAGGGAGAGGAGGTGGAGGAGGGAGGGGGAGGACAAGGAGGAAGGAGGGGGGAGGACAAAGAGGAGGGAGAGGGGGAGGAGGAGGGAGGGAGAGGACCAGGAGAAGGGTAGGGGGAGGGATGGGAGGAGGAAGAGGGAGAAGGAAGGCAGCATGTAATCTCAGGCTACCCTGATGGAAATGAGTGGCCATTAACAGGAAGCAACAGCCTCCTATCCCTGGGGCCAGGTAGGACTGGGGAATTGTGGGTCCAAGGCAAACAGCAGAGTTCAGATGAGGTGGCCAGGACTGGGGGGAGAGGGTGCAGTGAAGCGATGGCTCGCTTAAGGGAAGATGACCAAGAGGCACATGGCTGTGGTCTTTGAAATCAACAAGGATGTCCTGAGGAAGAGAGAATACGTTTTTTTCCCCTCCAGATGGCAAAATGAAGTGCAGCAGGTAGACGCTAAAGGAAGGTCAGTCTAAGAAAAACCTTTCTCACCATTATGGATTTCCATTCCCAGAGGTGTTGGGCAGAGGCTGGATGGCCCAAAGACTTGTCAAGGCCGGGGCAGGAGAAGGCCCTCTGCTGGGTGGGCCTGGCCCCTTGTAGCTCTGAGAGACTGCGGACATGGCAGGTCCCTGTGGCCCTGGCCTGACACTTCAACGGCCCAGCTGGCCTGTGGCTCTCTTCTCTCTTAAAGAGAAGTAAAGGTGCAGCGCTCTCGAAACCAGCGGCCTGCTGGAGGAGTACAGGGCCCCTCCAGCTTCCAGCTTTGTCAGCCTCTCCCCTGCAGGACGTCTCATGCAAACCAGCTCCACAGGGTAACAAGTTTCCGACCAGTCTTGCAGGCAGGGCCTGTAAGCCGCCACACACCTGGGAGGAGAAAGCAACGTGCCACCCTCACTGCAGGTGTGGAGCCTAGAGCCATGACCCGCTTCTCCTGTGGGCACTCCGCAAATTTAAATCTACTTGGAGCCACATCGTGAATCGTAGTAAAAAGATTTCTGCTGAAACGGCTACTTACAAAGGTTCACCTCCCATTTATATCTAATGTGCTAAGTTCTGACTTCTGAATGCAGAGGATAAAGGCACAGCATGAAGCTATCTGGCCCCACTCCCCCTCTGCAGCTCCGTCTCTCACTCCTCCCCCTCACACACTTGCCCCTTGAGATGCCCCATCACTGACCACACAGCACTGTGCCTTTTAATACCCTGTGACTCTGAGGGCAGGTGGGAGAGGACAGGACAGCTGTGTTTTAACTGAAGATCTACTATGTGCCAGGCACCGCATGACACATTTTCATCTATTATCTTATTTCTCTCAAGAACGTTGCAATTGTTGTGGCAACAGTCCCATTTGACCTTTAGTGAAATTGTATATAAAAGAAAGAAAATTTACTTAAAACAAAAATTGGCCCCATCTGCTTCTGCCTTTAAAGAAATGGGGAAATGAATCTCTCTACCACCCCATTTCCCTTGTCCAAGGAGGTGGGGTTGAAACCCCATTAAAGCTCCTCATGTGGGAAGGAACGGCTACAGCCCACTGTGTGGGAAGGCACAGAAGTGGATGTGCAGAAGGCGGCTCTGGGCTGAGCTTAGGGATGGGACGAGATGGAGCCAGACTGCTCTGTGTAATGCAAATGGGGAGAGTGCGTTCAAGCAGTTTGGGGGCAGCACAGGGGGAGAAGGAGAAAGGGCACGAAATATATTAAAACCCTAAGACCTGGGTAGGCAAAAACGTGTGGAGGGCTTTTTAACCCCAGAAATTTCAAACACTTATATTCACATTACAATGATGTGAACTCCCTTGAGCTTCCCAAAACCTGAGTACAGGCGGATATACTCACAAAAACCTTGTGTGAGAATGGAGAGAGAGAGAGAGAGAGAGAGAGTGTGTGGGTGTGTGTGTACAAATCAAAGGCGAACAGGTCCACGTCAGAGTTTGTCCAAAGCAGAGAGAAGGGTACAGTCGGAGAGAGTGATGGCGTTGACACTGGGGCCAGTGGGGGCTGGGGAAGGCAAGTCCCTAGGCAATGTCCACAACCTGGGAGAGGACATAGGATGAAGGGCTGAAGCTAACACCTGGGACACACAGGGACCGGGCTCAAGGTCACATCGTTGCTAGTTGTGGGCCGATATTTAAATCCAGCTCTATCTGAAGACACATCCAATTACTTCCACTTCCTTTCCCTGAAATACTCTTCTCACACCACTGCTCCCTCCCAGCACCCAGCACTCAACATCTTCACCAGGCAGACCCTCTGCACCCTCAGTACTCACCTCTCCGGGAGCCGCTCTGACTTCCCAGGGTGGGCAAGTTGCTCCTTGCACTGAATAGGACACTAATGCTCACCAAACCATTCCGCCTCCACATGAGGACAGAACCAGACCCTATTTCCCAGAATTGCGTTTGAGCCATTGCCACATGCAGGAAATGATGAGCGCCACCTCTAGACCTGGACCTTAACACTTTGGGTGCAGCCCTCCATGCCCTTTCTTATCTCTTATCTGTCAGCCAGAGTCAGGGAATACAGGGGAAAATTTCCAGGCCCAAGGGGATGGCACAGCCATGAAACAGAAGAACGCTGGATCCCTGAATGTCCCATCACCACCCCACCAATCTAAGTTGGGCTGTGATGTAAGAAATAAAACTTTATCCTGTTAAGCCACCAACAGTTGGGGCGTATTCATTACAGAATCTCAAGGCTGCCATGAAATTCATTCACTTCTCTACCATCCTCCTTGCTGACCAGCTTATATTTCAGTTTTCCACAAAAACATCTGCTTTCCCACTGGGCTGACCTCCTCAAGGAAAGGACCTATATTATTCTCATTCTATCGTTTTCACACCTAGGACACAGAGTTTATATATGTCCTCACTAAGTATATACTGAAGAAGGAAATAAATGAATGGTAGATCCCAGCTGAGCCCAACATCCAGCGGGGTCTGTACTACCCTGAACACTTTTAACTAAAAAAAACACCAGCCCAGCCCTAGGCCCAGCTAAGCCCTGGATGAAGGAAAGGGAAGGGCTGGAAATCATGGGCTGGATGAGGAAGCCGAGTGCTGAGCAAAGTTTCTCCTCTTCTGCTAGGTTCCCATTGTGCAGGCATACCTTGAAATGACAAAACCCTTACCCTAGGAGAGTGCGGGCTGGCAGGAGTGTTTCACCGTGCTCCATCCTACAGTATTTTGAAATCTTTTGTTTAAATCGATTGGCAATGTTTAAACACACCATTTCCCATAGAAGTACAATATTACTAATTAGGCAATAAGGAGTAAGACAGTGTCATTTTATGGTAATGCATCAGGCACAAAAAAGCCTTCCCTCTTTCCAATAACTCCGAGATTTTACAGAATCTCAACTTTAGTATGGAAAGGGGATTCCATCCCATTAACAAAGAGCAGGTTCTGGTTGGATGCACTACTCGCTTAGTAGAGAAAAGCCAGGCACGACCCCAAAGATGCTTCTCCTGGTTTCGGAAGTACCACGCCCAACCCTGGAGACCTGGCTCTCATCTTGATTGGAGCAGCCACCTTCAAGACCTCCTTTGTTCTCCTGTGTCAGTCATCTCGAGGGACCTATAGTTTCTTTGCCTGCAGTAAATCTCTTCCTGTCTTTTTGTGAGGGTATCTTTTTTCTTCTTTAAATATCAGTAGTTATCAGAGCTCTTAATGAGTATGTCATGTTAATGGGGCCTGTCACAATTTCATGATGCTTTATTTTAGTTTCCCTTACGTCAGGTAAATCACCGTGGTTGAGGATAGCCAAACGTTCCTTCCTTTCCCTCTCCCCTACAGGTTCCCACTCAACTTGCTGATAGAGTTTCCCAGTTGGGTAGCAGCCCCCTCCTTGAAGTGGCGCTTGGGAAGCCAGACCTGATGCCCTCCTTTTGGCAGCATAGCCAGAGACCAGCCTCAGTCCTGTCCATAGGAAGCCATGGTGTCCTCACATGGCAGAGTGGCTTCCTGTTTCCATAGACCAGACCCTTCCTGCATGTCTGGGTGAGCCAGACCCCTTGGCCCAGAGGGGTTTTCTCCAGCCTTCTTCTCTTTGTACAAACTCAGCTCCTGTCACCCAAGTCAGTTCCTCACTCTGCTCCACTGGGGCACGATATTGGTACCTTTGTCATGGCTGCATTCAGCATGAGTCTCTTCTTTGGAGCAGGGGGAGGAATCCAGCATCTATGTTACACCAGAGCCACACGAAGATCCTAGTCAGAGACTCTGGAAGAGACAACCCTCCCCATGTCTTTACTCCTCACTTCTGAAAACCTGAGCTGGTTGATACAACTCCATTTCGAATTTATATCCTCCCTTCTGCCAAAGGATCCGAGGTAACTGATTTAATATCATCTGTTCAGGACACTTAGGAATTTTCCACATTTCTCAGGGAACACTTCCTACATTTTATAGTCATAAAAGCAACACCAAAGAAGAAATCGGGGGACCTGAGAACCTAGTATGATTTAGGCCTAGAAAGTACATATCAAGTCACTGAAGTAGCCTCCTTCTTTCTCTCCTTCTTTCTGGGAATGGGAGGTGGGAAGGGACGGTAGAGACTGTCCGCTGGGCGCCAAAGTCTCAGTGCCCGTGCCTACAAGTTGTGCGTTGTCCCACAAAAACAAAAGTAGGCTGGGTCCGACACATAAAAGAAACTGCAAAATCAAAATGGATATTTAATTCAGCATCCATAAAACTTAACCCTGTGTCAGCCAGTCAGATGTGGCTCAACACACAGAGTTATCTATCAATATAATCAAGTTTCTCTCCTAAGACCAACATGAATACTTTATTAATAAAACGCAACATTATTAAAAATATAACCGTTGTTTCTAACTTCGTTACAGCGAAAGTATCCTACTTGATGTGGTTTGTGGATACATTTTAAGATGTCTGATATGCTGACTGACAGGTAGGTTGGCTGACTGTCCCAGGGCCCCGGGCCGTGGAAAGCCTCATGCAACCCTGGGAAGACGGACATTATGACACCATGTGGCCCCTAGGTATTGTGTTGATCATAAGGTTTTTGGTTTTTGGTTTATTCTGAGTGAAAAGACTTACACGCAGGCTGCTTGTCTCTTTGGGTATTTGCTTTTCTCTGATAGCTGTTATTTCCTGAGGACCCAGCCAGAGCTTCAAGAAAGGCCACTCCAAGTTGTCGCTGCTGTTCCCACCGGGGCTGGGGCGCCTCCACGGCCACCCTCCCTGCCACCGTGCAGAGGGAACGGCTTAATCCCTCTGAGGGCTCAGCACACCCAGCTCTGAGATCAGGACAATGTGTCAGGGGCCTTAGAGACTCAGGCCTTTTGCTGCAAACACGAGGCAAAGTAGCACCAGCACAAAATCTGCCTTTGCTTTCATAGTTCTCTCCCTTTAAAGAAGGTAAATGGAACATTACAAGGCATGGATCCTACCCTCTGCAGACAGTGCTCCTGGTCCCTTCGGCTATGCCTGGCTCTCTCCATGCTGCCCTGACATCAGGCTTGTCAGTCACTAACACATGCCCCCCAAACAGTGGGTCTCCTCACACTTTACTCTGTTGGAGGGCACACTTTCTGGAAGCCACCAGCAATCAACCACTAAGACACTACTCAGAGGCTCTGCTTGGGAAGAGGCTACAGCTCCCAGAGGGAAGTTTCTATGGGCCCACTCTGTCCCTCACTGCCTCAACGTCTCTCTACCCACCACCAGCCCCCTCTCACTTCCAAATACAAATCACTTTCTGGTTCCCTGGTCATTCCTTTGGCTCAAGATGGAGTGGCTGCTATGAGGAACACAGATCCTCAGAGAGGTGGCCAGCAAGGGTAGGAGTGTGCTGGGTTTGAATTCTGTGGATTTGCATCTCGGCTCCACCAACTAAAAGTCATGTAGTGCAACCCTAGGCAGTCACTGAATCTCACAGAGCCTCAGTTTCCCCTTCTACAGGATGTAGAAGATAATATGTGCTCACAGAATCACTGCCTGGGAAAGGCTCTAGAAACACACCATGGTACACAGAGGTAGGAAAGGCTTTCACAGTGAGTCTGTGAGCTGGCAGGAAGAAAGCACAGAGCTACGGCAGAGTGGCGGTGGCGGCGGGGGGAGTTTGGGGGGAGGTGAAAAAGGGTTGGGGGGGAAGCCAGTTTGGGGAAAGAGGACCGCATGAGATCAAATGGAAGAGAAAAAAGCAGTGTCACATGGGATCCCACAGACCTGAGGTCAGAGTCCCGGCTCTTCCTAGCTACCCATGGGCCCCATTCTGAGCACCTGTTCCTCTTGTATAAAATGAGGATAATGATAGCACCCTCATGGGACTGTCATAAAAATTAAAAGAGGTCATGTTAAATGACTTAGCACAGTACTTGGCACACAGCAATTGCTCAAAAAATCCTATTATTATTATTAAATGGATATCTACATTAAGACTGTACTTTAGAGACTGGTAAGTACTTGATACCAGGAATGAATTGTGAATAACTCAGAGATCAATAAATCCGTAAGCAATGCTGCCACCGGCTTCTCTTGGCCTCCCTCTCCCGCTCTCAGTACTTCTCTCCTTGCGGTCTCCCCCTCCTTCTCTGCCTATCTGCTGCTCACTGTCTTTCTGCATTTCAGTGTCTGTTCTTCTCTGACGCTCCTTCTGTCTCCATCTCAGTCTTGGGCTCTCTCAGACTCTGACCTCTAACGTTCTTCATCTTTTTCTTCCTTCTCTCATTCTTTAAAGATAAATAGATCAATAAAGCCAACTTCTGTTTGGGCAGAAGGTGCATTTTCTCACTGGAAGGTGCCCTCGCTCCAGCAGTGGCCGTCCTCCCGACAGACAGCTGTCACATCAGGACCCACCGCACACAGGTGTCTGGCTCTCCCGCAGATGCTTGCTCCCAAAGAAGAGCAAGGAGTGGGCACCTAACCTCACCTAGTTACCCAGGCCCCGGCAAAGCAAGAGCCTGACTTCAGTCCCGTCGGGGTAACCGGAGCCGAGCGGACCTACCACACAGCTGCAGACAGTGACCAGAGGCCCCAGGAAGGAAGCCCGCTACCGCGTGTGGCCAACTCTGGCAGTGCTCGGCTACACACTCAGCCCCACTGGAAGGGAAGGGAGACCTTTATTGCCACCATCCAATTCTAATCAGGCCGGCGCTGGGCAGGCTTCCCATAAAGATGAGAGGCCTAAAACTCAGCTCACCAAAACCACAGCCCGCAGTGGGAGCAGCTGCTGACGTGAATCTGGCCGCGGCCTCCTCAGAGTGGGGGGCTGGGGAAGGCGATCAAATGAGGAGCCAGACTGGCCGGGAAGCGACTGGTGGCCTGGCTGGGAAAACCAATCAGTCAGGCCACAAGTGTCTGTTGGGCTCTCTTCACATGAGGGCCACAAATATGGCTATAATGTTGTGGGAAGTCTAGGCTGGTCCCCAGGATGGGAAGAGGAAGACATGGTCCATGAGGAAAGGTAGCCGAAGACACAGGGCAGCTTCTGCCCAGGGCCACACAGGCAGAGCAGCAGGGCAGAGCCAGAGGCCTGGCCAAGAGACGGCCCTGTGGACAGGTACTCGTGTGGGCCTCGAGAGGTCCTGGCAAAGCCCGGAAGGCGTGTGGGGATGTGAAGTGGTGGAAATTGGGCTCAGAGGAGGTACTGCAGGCGGGAGGAAGGACAGCCCGCCCCCTCCGCAGCTGGTCGGCTCCTCCCTCCCTTTGTCTCTCGACTGCACCTGCCAGCCACACACACAAATAGAGCGGGATTCACCAGTGGTAAAGTGGGAGTGATAAAAACCAGAGAGGTAGAAACACAAAGAGACAACTTGGAGGGTGTCAGTAGAGACATCTGTACCTTCACATGGCTTGGCAGCGGGCACGGTGAATGAGCTATAGCCAGCCAGCCAGCATTAGCCATTTCAGAGGGAGATTCCTGGTCTCTCCGCAGGGCCTCCCTCCCCCTCCACTCCCCCCACCCCAAATTTAGCTCCACATCCCTTTACATATGACTTGAACCCTGGTTTAAAAGCAAATACCCATGGAAGCATCTTCAGCGATTTCCATTATTATTCATCATTAAGATCCTAGAGCTAGGAGTATTTTGTGGGGAAGATGAAGCCACCAAACCGCCAAAGAAGAAAGCAGCCTAGAAAACAAGTGTCTCGGTCTGCTCTGTCATGCCGCCCATGCACCTATCCTCCTCACTAGAAAGTGAGCTGCAGGAGAGCAGGACTAAGTCTAGGTCCTCACTGTCCTTCCGGTGCCCATGACGGTGCATGGCGCGCACTGGACAAGCAAGAGGTAAGTGGTGAAGGAGTGAATGAGCAGACTACCAGCTGCGCAGAGAAACATGGCACTCACTGACTGCTGTAATTCTAGATACAGCATGTGGCAGGGGTTTCTGTATGAGGCAAATCCCCTCTCACGTTGATGAGGTCTGTGATTAGCTCTGACAGGAGACAACCAACGAACGGGTACCCTAAAGCTGACGCTGAAGACTACGAACTCCCATGAACTTAGTTCAAATTGCCAGGGTGTCACCCCACGATGCCCAGAAGCAGCTGTGAACGTCTGTCCTCACGGTGGGAAACTTGAGGGCATCGCGGGGGAGGTCAGAGTTCCCGCCACAGTTCATGGAGCGTCGTAGGAGACTTATCAAGAGTACAGAGAACCAGGCAAAAAGTCCAAGTCTCCTAACCTCAGAAGGCATGTTGAAAAACAAGTCCCCTTAGCTGCCAAACTCAGAGCCAACTTTCCCTTCCTGCCTGTTTTCACCATCATACACCTGAAACTCATGCTGAATAACAGCATCCCCGGCTCTGGTGCCTGTCCGCCTTGCCAGGAAATCAGAAGCCACGGGCGGTGGAGGATGGGATAGAGAAAAGAGAAAAGGAGACTCGTTACAGAAAAGATTGGACCAATTAGGAAAAATTGCAAAAGCTTTCAGACCGTGCAGAGGCTGGCTCTCCTGCACACACACCACAATCTCTGTCTCTCTTTCACTCCGATGGATGTAATTCATAACAGATTTCACGTTTAGGGGAAGCAGACGGAAACAATTTCCATGTCAACTTTTCAGGCCGGTTACAACTAAGCATCTCAAGAACCTCTGGAGTCAGAAGCGATGAGGAGCCCCAACCACTCACCCACCTGCCAGAGAGTCAGGCCACCAAACCACTGTTCCCATTTCCCTGGGAATCTCCGGCGTGAGGGGAGGAGGAGAGCCCAGCCATGGTAGCCTCGGAGGCCGGCTCACGTCCCAAGCCCATATTCTCCAGACCACTTTCTGTGCCAGAGAGCACATAGCACACAAGACTGATTCTTAATTTTTGTGGGATCATGAGGTACTTTGAGAATCTGGTGAAAACAAGGGGGCCTTTCTCTGGAAAAATGCACATATGCGTGTGCACATGTGCGTGCACACACACACACACACACACACACACTTCTGTATGTATTTTCAGTCAGTCTCCAAACCTACCTATGCCTCAGAAATATGTGGGCAACTTCTCAGATTATGGTCCTACACTCACCAAAATAGAATCTTTAGAGAAAGTGTCCCAAAGTTTGTATGGAAGAATCCATTCCTGCTATTACGATATCCAGCTGGGCACCACTCTGTAACCTGGAGTTCAAGAACCACTGCCTTAGGGACTCATGGACATCAAGTTCAGGATCCTGCCCTGCCCTTTACCCTCACCAAGGTCAAAAGGCAAGGGAACTTTCCTTTATTGAGCCAGACATTATGTTAGGTTGGTTTCCCTAAATTAACTCATTTAATTTGATTTCACAGAAAATGTGTGAAGGAAGTAGTATTTTCCCCATTACATAGGTGGAGAGACAGAGGCTCCAAAAAGTTAAGGAACTTGCCCACGAGATGGCACGTGGCAGGTTGAGGACCAAAACCAATACCTGCCTGAGTTTTTACAAGGATGACACCTTTAAAACCCCACCAGGGGTACATGCCCCTCCCACGTGCTGCCCCAAGGCCCTGGATGCACCTTTATCACGACGTTCCTTGTACTTGCGTCATCGGCTTGCTTGCTCCCCTGTTTCCCTGCATGGAGGAAACATGAGGGCACACCTGAGTCACCTTTGAATCTCCAGTCCCAGCACCATTCTGGCCCATAGGAGACATGAGACAAGTATTTCCTGTATACACTAAACAAAGAAAAGGAGGGAGGAGGGAGTATGCAGTTCAGCTGTCCACTTCTCCCTCTAAACACTCCACTAGAGAAGCCACCTACCCAGAATGACCTCAGATTTTGTGCCCTCAATATGATGACAATGACTCCCCCCCCCACACACACACATGGCTCTCCAATAGGCAAAGGACTGAAATCTTCACCAATGTGAATGGGTTTCGATTTCAGGTGGTGTAGGAGGAAAGAGGAGAAAGACATGGGGAAGGCTGGGGCAGGGGTGGGGGGGTGCTGGTGGGAGAAGGACTGGCAGGAGCAGGAGCAAAGGAAACCCTTGAGGACCTGCACCCCCAGGAGTACAGATCCCATCATTGCAGCATGCCCTGCCTCCATACAGGTCACACCCACACTCAGGTTCGCTTTCCCCTACTACCTCACCGCTCACATGACGTTATAGTGGTTCTTGCTGGAGAGGTCATGAAAGATTACACGGTTCCATCATGGTTACTTTTCTGTAGACAGAAACTCACAGGTCACCTGGCCAGCACCTCCCAATGCCAAAACTCCCTCTCCAACATCACGGATAGTCTTCCAGCCTCTGCTTGAATGCTTATAAGGATGGGGAACATGGGACCTCTTGATGTGTTCTCTTCCTAAACAGCTCTTTGCTGAGCCCATAGCATCCACCCACTGTCTGAGTTCTACACCAACAGGTAACCCACAGTCAATTTACTCCCTCTCTGCGTGAACCCCTGACAATACATCTTCTGGCCTCGGTCCTACGGCTGTTCGTTATGGGCCCTGGGCAAAGCGTCCCTTGTAATCGTTACCTGGGCTTCAGTGTTCACATCTATAAAGTGATAGTAACAACAAAACTGACCCTGTGGGGTTACTGTGGGGATCTGACAAGCTGTAATTAAGTGATATGTATGTAGGTCTCTCGGCCTACAGTAACTCTAAAATATTAGCTTTCGCTGGTCTTCTTCTTCTTCCCCCAGCCTACACCCTAAACGCTATCCATCTATATGAATGCAGCTTGGGATGGTGCCATAGTTTCAGCAGCCCCAGTCATACAAGAATAAAATACACACCCGGAGCGTTTTCGTGGGCCCTGTTCTCGAGTCTGCTCCCCCTGATTGTGTCTTTGAACAACTGAGCTTGAGCGCCTAATATCAGACCCCAACACTTTCCCATTTGCTTCAGCTCACCATGCCAGTCTATTGTGATCATGTTGATCTTAATTCAATCCCCATACGGAAGGCCTGCATGCCACCCCTTCCAGCGGCCCCTCCATTTGTATTTCACAGACTCTAAATAATAAAGCATGAGCTCCAAAGCTTCAGCTTAAGATGAGAGGCTGGGGGTCTTCCCCTTTGAGATTAATTCAGGTCCACATTTTAAAGAAGAAACTGAGGTGCAAAGAGATGCACTGGTTTACAGGAAACCAGAGAGATAGTAATGATCATTGTAATCACTGTCTTCGCTGAGCACTTTCTGTCTATAGGTCCTACATGAATGGTTCTCATCCCAGGGGCCCTCCGAGCCAGCATCTTGGACCCCAAAGGGCAGGGTCCAAGCCCACAGCATTCACCTCCATGTGCTCTGCACCCAGCAATGTACCAGAAACATATTAGGTACCCAAATACTTGTGGAGTGAATGAATGTGTGATCTCATTTGACACTCATGAAAACCTTCATTTAAAAAATAACAAAAACTAGGCTTCAAGAGACTCAAGCACCCACTCAAGGTCCCCATCTGCTTCTGGGAAGTGCTGTGATTAGGACCCAGTTTGCCCGGCTCCAAAGCCAGTCTTCTTAACCCCTCGCTTTGCTGCAAAAATGTTCCGTATGCAATATTCTGGACATACAGGGGAACGCTTTCTGCATTACATCTGAGAACTTAGCCACTGCAGTCACATGTCCCAAACTTATACCTAAACAAGAGAAATGGGAAAAACCTACCAAGACTAAAATATCTTTGAGCAGAGAAGATCCTTTAGCCTCTCCTCCCAAAGTGACTCACTCTCTGGTTCCATTCTCCCACTGACTCATCCTGCCAGGACATTTCGCTTCCTCTGAAAGGAGAAGGGCTTCATGCCAGGCTTGCCAGTACTCAGGCCTGCTGGGCTTCCTAGCAGATGCTAACTCCAGGGAGAAACAAGAACTGAGCTTCTGTATCTTAATGCTCTCTCTTTAGGTTGATGCTTATACTTCTCTAGGCCCTTCGCCTTTACCAGGTGCCAGAAAAGAGGGATGCCAGGAGTTATCTCCAACTATGCTTAGGAGTATGGGGTGTTTCTGTGTGTGCAGACACATGGGTTTGTACTTACACCTGTATGTTTGTTTACCTAGAATATAGGCTTCATTTATTCGTTCATACCTCCACCATGTACTCAATCTCATGGTAGATAATAATGGAAGTTACAGGCACTAGAAGTTGTGCTCCCCATTTCAGCAAGCATGAGCAAAGACTCCAAGTAAGGCCTGTTCAGGAGGTAATGCCCAAAACAAAAGCTTACAACAAAGGATGGAGAAAGAAGGGCAGAGCCTTGATGATCGAGTGTAGAAAGCTCTAACTTTCTCCAGTTAGACAAAGAGAAACTATGAAAGTTTCCTTCATTGCAGAGGAGGATTACAGAGGAAGTAGACTCTCGGGGGAGATCAGTCTAGCAGTGGTGTGTCCAATGGTTCAGAGGGTGAAGAAACCAAAGGCAGGAAGGCAAGACCTCTTTCTGAAAGAAGACTCACATCAAGTAAGTGTGGAACAAGGATGCTTTTATTTACTGAATACTCCTTTGTGATCATTATTATAAAACTCTGATCGTTCCTTTTGAACCTACTGACTTACTCTTTGCTCATTCTGTCTACGTCCCAAATTTACTAATGTCTGTTGCTTCCTTTGGATGTTTTTATTCCTGAATCTCTTCTGATTTGTGAATTCAGGTCTGGAGCCAATATTCTAGCAGCGTTCCATTAATTATGATAATATTCTAAACCAACACTATGGGCCTGGGTCAACCTTTGGAATGCAGAGCCCAGAGTTTTTGCATCAAGTATTAATTAAGCATTCAATGGGGCAATGGGCTGGATGACCTCAGAGGCCCTTCTAACCTTAAAGAGTTTATGGGTCCAAGGTGCCAACTTCACTGATAAGTTTGTGTTTTTTCCCTTCGTCAGATAGCTCACTGGGTAAAAAATCTAGCCCAAACCACCAGTTCACTAACCTACCATCAGTAAGCCCAAGGAACACTTGGTCTTTGGCAACACATCGCCCACTGACTTCTGTGCTATACCCCCATGCCCCTAAAGACCACGAACACCTGGAGAAGCAAGAGGAGACTCAGATCGTAAGAAAAGACTTTGGACTTCAAGTCTTCAAACATTCATTTTAATGACTGTTTAATGAATTAATTCATTAAACAAGCTTTAGGTGGTTCTGAGTGCAGAAAAGACCCCCATCACTTCTATCTTTTTGTTTTCCTCTCAGGGCCTGTGTAATTCATCTGGAAAAAAGAGCACACCCATGGGTCCAAAAATCTGGTACTCAAGCAGCCCCAAAGGCACCGTGGTGAGAACCAGATCGTGAAGAAAGTTGCCGAGTCTGCCCAGGGACCAGGAAAGAAGAGTATTTTCTGGGAGCTGAGACATGCTCACAGCCTTTTGTGACAACCTGGAAGGGTGTCAAACTCCAGGTCTTAGTATCCAGCTCCCCAGACACGGATGTCTTGACGCCACAAGACAACTGCTTGGATCCTTTATTAAGCCCGTGTGGACCTGGCTTGTCTGCAGGACATCATCTCACAATGGAGCATCAGTTCCGAGTTAGACTCGTCTGTGCAAAAAGCAAGGCTCATGCCTCCTACAGGTATTTTATAAGAGTAACACCTACCAGTGCCTGACCCCTTGCAGATATAAACTCCGAGGCATTCCCTTCCCTTCCCACCGGCCCCTGACTCCCCAAGAAGCCTCCTGGTATGAGGGCTCCATTTCCTGTCCTGTCACATTGCTGGATATTGGCTGCTACCAAGGACTGTCGTTCATCTGAAATGTTTGCCACTCCCCCCAGCAAACAATTCTCCCTTCAGTAAGAAGCAGAGAGCCCATTGCAAGTGACGACGTCCCTTCATTGGAGAATCTGCTCCTCTCATTATGTCCTTCTTTCTTCTCAGCAGACCCTGCAGCTTGAGGAGCCTTGCAGTGCGGAGAGGCCCGGCCTCTTCCCACCTCCTCACTTCCCTTGGTGGGTAGGCCTGTGAACAAAAATCTCAGAGGGTTACAGAGAACCACCTGAAATGATGACAGAGAATGATGAGAAGGGATGCTTGCAAGCTTTCTTTGAGGCCAGATGTGACTGAACTAGATTCAGTTTAAAATTTTTTTAATTAAAAAAATCACGGTTTAAGTTGACGTTGAGTTGTCTCTGTGGCTGCTTTCATTGCTCACACAACCCCAGAGGAGAAGATGAGAGAGGGAACAGCTTCTTGACAGGCATTCAGGCTGCTTGTATGTATCTTCTCCTGGTTGCTAAGCACCCAGAAATTCCTCACAGCCTACGACAGGCGGGAGTTACAGGCAAAGACAGATGCTCATCCACGAAAAGCCTCTCTGGATGCTGAGCAGGCTGCAGGGATGAAAAGGTGTGCTCCACGCTGACTGCGAACTCTGGATGGTAAAGGGTGCCCAGCTGATATGTAGCCAAAGTTGTCAGGTGCCTCTTAGTGAGGCCACCCTTCTCCAGGCTTAAAGGGGTGACCCTGAATAGATGGATGGTCTACGCCACCACAAATGTGGACCTAGCTCTAGAATAATCAGACACCCCCACTGTTAGCCAACACCAATTCCTTGGGGATGGTGAAAATGTTCCAACAGACTTGTAACCAAGAATAAAAGGAGATGGGTCACCTAGTGGCATTTTTCCCCACATATCATAATTTTAGAATGGGATGGAATTCGATTTCTCTGGGATGATGGACATACAGTCGTTCTGTGTGGAGTCTGGGGGAGGAAGGTGTCTGCCCTGGGATTTTATGTTATGAAGTGCTCAGCAGTGCCAAGGAAAATGCTAAGCCTGCAAATTTAAAAGGATAATTTAAGAGGCAGCATTTCCTGTAGTCCAACCACTACCCAGATGCATCCCCTCCAAACAGATGAAACACCTCGTGTCCCCCTTGCCAGTACCAGCTGACAAGGAAAGAAACCTTCTACTTTTAAGCCTAAACTCAGTTCTACCCTCACCCTACTATTCCACCAGGAGTCACATCATATGCCTCTGCTCAAAATCCTTCAGCAGCTGCCCAGCTCATTCAAGAGAAAAACCAACATTCTTAAAATGGTCTACAAGGTTCTGTGTGGTCAGCCCCCACTCCCACCTCTCTGACATCATCTCTTACTAACCTCCCCTCATTCACTCCACACCAGTCACACTGGCCTCTTTGCTATTCCTTAAACACCGTAGACATGCTCCCACCTCAAGCCCCTCTGCCTGGAATGTTTCTCTCCAACATGTAGATGGCTCATTTTTTTCACTGTTGTCAAGTTTTTGTTTAAATGTTGCCTTCCTGTGAGCCTTCCTGACCCTATTTAAAATTGCAAACCCAACTCCCATCCCCTCCAGCACTCCCTATACCCCTGTCCTGCTTTATTTTTCTCCATAGCCCTTGTTATCACCTAACACAATAAATCAACTTACTGGTTTGTTAAATGTTTGTCTTCTCCCACCAGAATGTAAATTCCAAGAAAGCAAAGATGTTTCTCTGTTTTGAACAATGCTCAACATATAATAGGAACTCAATAAATAGTTGTTTAATTAATGAATGAAAGATCTATCCTCCTTTGTTAGGGCACCAACTCATTATTCTGAAAATTGACAAATGATAGGAAAGCACTTGTCCTGCTTTTCCTGTCAAACTGTATTTCAGGAAAACCAAATAAATGATGGGGGAGCATAGTTCTTTATAAAAGGCTTCCAACTACTAAATGCAAAAGGAATGATGGAATCCAAAATGGACATTTCACAAGTCCTAATGAAATAACAGGTATGGGCAACACTCATCACTGGAAGCTAAAACCACCAGGTAGAAGGCTGGTGGGGAGCTCTGTAATGGAGGAAGTCATCTGACCATCAATCTCTGAGCCCCCTCACCAGTTCCAGCATCCCTAAAAGTGATTGCTGATGTACTACAACAGGAAGTATAGAGCCCCAACAAGAATACCCTTGGCCCTCCCTTCAAAACAAATGGAGCGTGAATCTCGCTTCTAGGTTACAGGAAATAAGGAGGATAAAGGAACAAATTAAATGACAAAATGAGGAAGTAGCCAGCCAAATCAAAATGTGGGACATTCTACAGGACAACTGACCCAGTTTCTTCAACAAACAAATGACATTCAAAAGGGGAGAGGGGACAATTTTTGATAAGAGATTTAGCCAATGTAACATGTGGACCTTATAAGGATCCTGATTCAAACCAACTGTCAACAGATTTTTTTTGTGATAATAAGGGGAATTTAAATATGAACTGAGTATTAGATGATATCAAGGATTTACTGAGTGAGTTTTGTTGGTGTTATTGTTGTCTGGGGTGATACAGCCATTGGGTTTTTCTTTAAGTCTTTGTAGAAGATACACACTGAAGTATTTAAAGGTGAAATTGTAGACCTTCCTCAACTTATGATAAGGTTACGTCCTAATAAACCTGGAAGTTGAAAATATCGTAAGTCGAAAATGCATTTGCTATACGTAACCTACCAAACCTTATAGCCTAGCCTAGCCCACCTGGCCTATAGCTGGGCAAAATTACCTAATGCAAAGCCTATTTTATAGTAAATTATTGACTATATCATGTAATATATTGAACAGTAGACTGAAAGTGAAAACCAGCATGGTTGTATGGGTACAGAATGATTGTAAATGGATCAGTGGTTGAGCCTGTGATCACAGGGCTGACTGAGAGCTGAGGCTCACTGCTGCTGCCCCACATCATGGGAGAGTATCAACCTCATATCACTAGCCTGGGAAAAGATCCAAATTCCAAATCTGATGTACAGTTTCTACTGATTCCGCAGCACTTTTGCACTGTCGTAAAGTTGAAAAATTACAAGTCAAACCATCATAAGTCAAGGACCATCTGTATATAATGACAAATTTGCTTTCAAGTATCTCAGAAAAAATGCCTTAAGGGAAACAGATAAAACTAACTTGGCAAGTGCTGATAACTGTGGAGCTGGAGCTGGGAGATGCGTATATGGGAACTGATTATACAAGTCTCTTTGATTATATTTGAAATTTTCCATTATAAAGCCATTTCTAAAAAATAAAAGTTGCTATTTTATAGATGAACTTAATGAAGTAAAAAAAAATTTAAGAATTCAAAGTCCCTAGAATAGTTCTGTGCATCCCATCAGCTCTGGATGGAGGTCAAATACTAGAAGCAAAAGAGCTGTTCATGTTCTGACTTTAGATGTACCCCAGTGCCTTGCCTCCCTAGTTTAAAGATAGCCCCTCTGGCTTTTATCCTGAGACAAAGTCCAGACCGTCTTGCAACTTCCAGAGTCTTCTCTCTTGTCGGAGAGTGCTAAGAAGATTAGCCATCTGTTTATCTGGATTCCTGCTTACCTTTTCCATGTAAGGCCATACACCCCTCTCCCTATCTGCTTCCTTCCCCCTGGGAAACTCCCCTGTCCATTCAGTAAATGTTCTTCAACTACATCTAAATATATTATGTAATAAATCTGTGAACTAGTGTGGAAAGTATTAAAACTCACCCTTTGATGTCTGCTGCTGATTGTAAGGAGGAAGGGGGGCTACATTTTATTGAATTTCAAGCCCATAAAAGGTAGGTATTCCTGTCCCTGTTTCCTACACGAGCAAATTTAAGTGCAGAGAGACTGGGTAAGTTAGCTGCTGTCACAGAGCCAGTCATGAGGACCATGATGTATGTGGTGCTTACTTTCTGTCAGGCACCATTCTAGTGTCAATCTATATTAACTCGTTCATCTTCACTACAACTCTGCAAGGCAGGTACTCTTGCTATCCCCATTTAACAGGCAGAATGTGAGTACTGGTTAAGGACTCTGCCCGAGGTCACAAACCTAATCAGTGGCTGGAGTGGTGGTGCGCATCAGGGGTAGGGTTCCAGCTGAGTCCTAACAGTAAGGAGAACGGGCTCCAGCAGGAGATGCGGACATGGGTAGAAACATTCACAGCCCGTGGAGCAGGCGTCTCATTGTGCCTACGTGTGAATGGAGTGATAGCTCTTAAGTCGGGTCTCCTCCGTATGTTCCAGTTTGGCGGGGCCACTCTTTGTGTGTGCCTCTTGTCCCCATACAGTTATTAATAATGCCCCCTTTCTTTCTTAAATGTGTCCTTGTTTGGATAATAAGTTATATGATCATCTTCATTATAAGCTCCTCCAGGGTAGGAAAAGCACATATAGCCAATTAGTTAATATCCATTGAATAAAAGGTTAATGAATTTTTATTTATGGTGATGGGCCTTTCCAGAAATGAAGGACTGACCAAGTAATGGTCTCCATGGTGTCCCTGGCAATTCTTTTAAATTCTGTGGCTCATAACTCTTTCCTAACTACCCCCTCAGATGTAAATGCCCACTCTTCCCCAACTCTCCTGGGTTATCCCACAGCAACTCTGAGTTCAATGAAGAAATGGATCTGGGTTAGAGCCAAACACAAAAACTCATACTTTTCTTTGTCTCTCCTAAGTAAGAGACATCCCTGGGCACACTGTCAATCATCATTTACCTTCTTTATGGTAAGCCCTGCTCTCTCTCTTAGATGGAGGCCAGTCTCCTGTCCTCAAGTATGCCAGCTACTCAGAACTCAGTGCTTCCTGATAAATTCCTCTCTTGGCTCCTCATCAAGTCTGCAGTCACCTGCCACTTCCAGGCCAGTGAGGCGCGGGGCAAAGCAGGCCAGCTCCCGTTCCCATGTTCCCTGTCCAGATTCCACAACCTCTCTCCACAGACCAGGTTCATCAGGGCAAGTTTACTCTGGTTTTCTCCAGTCTTGACATTTGGTATTATCTAATTAACTCCAGCCCCTTATTTGTGCTCTGTCTCCTTACTGCGACGTTAAGATAATCCCTAATTCTATTTCCCTAATTCTATCACACTATTCTGGTTTATTGCTAGGAAAGATTAGCTATCTTTACTAGGTCAGAGATAAAGACAGGTGAAAGAATTGAACCTTATTTAAAAGTATAAAGTCATTTTCCCAACTTTTCCCTGGTCTTCATTTCTTCCTAAGGCATAGTTGGTAGGATATTTGGACATATATTTTAATACTTGCATTTTGAGCTCTTCAGAAGAAAAACATGACATAAAATTGTGAGATTTTTATTATCAACATTAATAATATTAATTTTTAAAGCTATGATAATTTGGTCTTGATTCATTGCAACCATATGGCACTTATTGGACAAGCACATTATTGCTTAATTAGAGGACCAAGAGCTCCTGGTGACGTGACAAGAGTCTGGAAATGCTGCCTTTTGAATTGACATTAGAGCAAGACAGAGCCTCTGGCTCAGACTCCAAGGAGAGAGAGGTAAGCACTCTCCTGTTGCCGAGGTGATAATTGGCTTTCCTTTCTGTGCTCAGATTCCACCTTTGCTTCAGGTCCTCTGCACCACTAGATGCAAAGGTTTATACTGTATTCGTTAGGGGGGCACTAATTGCTGTAACCAATACACACCAACATGTAGGTGGCTCAACACAATAGAAGTTTATTTCTTGCTCACAGTAATTCCAGATGAGCTTCCCCTCACAGTGGGATTCAGAGACCAGGCTCTGCGCCCACGAAGGGCATAGTGGTCATCTGCCTCCTGGTCTTCCCATCTCGGGGCCATTGTGTTTGCTGTTCCTTCTCTTTATAATGGCCTTTCTCCCAGACCTATGAATAAAGAGCCCCTTGCCATCGGTCAGAGCCCAAATAGCATGACCCCAGGGAGGCCTTCTGTGCTACCCCCCAAAAATAGCTACATTCCCCCAGCACTGTCCATCCCATCACCTTATTTTTTTTCCAAAGCATTTACTAGTGTTTGAAATAGTCTTACTTATTTAGTTGTTTACCTCATTTATCTCTTTCTCCTACTAGAATGCCAGCCTTGTTCTATTATTTTCCGCTGCATCTTTAGCACTTACAACCCCTAGTAGGCACTCAAAAGAAAGGGAGGGACAGGAGGAGGGGTGGAAAGAAGGTTCAGAAAGTTTAAGTGATGTCCTGAAGGTCATTTATCCTGAACAGAGCCCCCACTGTCTGAGTTCTTCTGCTAGACTCTTTTTGACTTTCTGTGCAGGGTACCCGTCACTCTGTGATGGGAGGAGGACGTGCATTTCGACCTGTCCTTCCTGCAACGGTGATGTGCCGTACACTGCACCCTGTCTCACCTCGGCCTCCCATTCGCAAGTTGGTTGGCACGGGGGACTCTTGAAAACAAAGGGTTCAGTCTCTAAGGGCGCCAACTTGCTCAGCTCCAAGGAAAGTTCTGTTCTCTGCACATACCTCTAACTCTGGCCAAACAGCTACAGAACTCACTACCCTGACAGGTCATACTGCTCTTGCCTGGCTTTTAGAGGATATGACAATCAGCTTCCCAGACCGACATCCCTCTCACCTATCTGGGGATACCCCAGGGAAAAGACTTCTCAGCAGTCCAGCCCAGTACTTGGAAAGCCATGTACTGTAAACTAACCACAGGGTGCGAGCTGTCTTTCCCTGCCACAGGGCATTCTACAGGCTGCATGAGTCACACAGATGGAGAGTTCCAGATGCAGACACCATCAGCCCTCCCCCCCCGCCCACCTCCAAGAGGAACACTGATCCCTCTCAAACAGTGTGAGTTGGAAAGCCAGGCCCACCAAAATACCCCTCAGGAGCCCCTGCAGGCCTGGCGAGATCTCTGCAGCCTCCAGTGGCCTGAGTAGCAGTGTTAGCTGCACTCCTTTCTGCTAGACCACTCATGTGCCCCCAGTCGGTCCATTCCAACCCACCTCAGCCTCTAATACACTGTTCCTCTCACATTCCTTCCCACTGAAGGCAAGAAGAAGGAAGCAAAAGCACAGGCAGCAGAAAAGAACTGGAGTCCCCTTCCATTCTCCACCAGCCCTCGGGCTTCTCAGACACACTTCGCATTCCCCGGGGAATAGGAACTAGGCGTCTTCTACCTCAGCTTCCTAACTCTTTAGTTGGAACATAACGTCTTTAAGATGGTGACTCACTACAGCAGTGAAAACTGACTAATTATTTTGATCTTCTTGAAGCCACTTGCCTCATTAGTGGATACTCTCCATCCTGGGCCAAGACCCAACCCTGCAATCAAACTTGGCTGAGTCAACCATACATGAAGTGGCAGGACAGCCTGGCCCCTCTCCTTCCCTCAGGTCATGCCTAAGCTCTCTCCCCCCCGCTCTAAAATAGACTTTTCCTTCTAAAAACAAGTGTCTGATCTAAATCAGTAGGTAACTCAGAGCAGAGGACTTATCCCCATATTGGGAGGGATGCCTCCTTCCTCACAGACCTGGTCATGTTGAAGCCACATTGAAATGAATGAGACTGAGTAGAAATCCCACTATCTGAACATGCAAAGAACCTTTTAATGATTCAGTTCTGACTAAACTTAAATCAGGGCTGAGATTCACAGATCTAACTGCCAGCCAACGCTGGGCCTGAGATTTCATTGTCTGAGCATCTATTATGTGCTAGGGATAAAAGTTAAAAAAAAGAAACAGGCATAGAGGCTGCCAAAACTGCAACAGGGGAGAGTTCCTATTTCTGCCTATTCCACGCTCTTTTGAATCATTTTCTCTCAACCCCTGAAACTCATCCCCACCTCCCACTTCTGCCATCCATAGTTCTCAGACGGAACATCATAAATAAGTCAAAATGCTTCCTCAATCCACTTCTTCCAATATAAGGGACGTTTACCAAAAGAATTCTACAGGCAATGCCTTCACCCATGATAACTCATGGGATAACCGATGATACTGTCACTGAGTTACACCAATGGCAGAAACTTTAAGTGCAAAGGCAAGGAAGTAGGAAATGAACTTGGCACAGGCCTCACAGCACCCTCAAATCCAGGCCCAATTACACTAGAACTGATAAAATAGAAGCTGGCAAAATGTCAAGTGTGACCAAACTTGAACATCTCTGTCAAGAGCACATTATCTCACTTCCTGATATTTTCACCAAATCCAATTCAGTGGCCACAGTGTGATAAAAAAGAACCACCATGGAAAGGCACGCCATGTTCATTAGCTCAGTTTGCAGAGTGGAAAGCCAAGCAGCCAACGAGGGGCCATGGCAGATACTTAGCTAGGGTCTCTCTGAGGACAAGGACTGCATCTTAATCACTATAATACTCCCAGGCCAACCCCAGGTGTCTAGTAAATATCTGAACTGATGCACTCGTACGCTCCAGACTGGGAACAGATCAGAGAAAAATTTTTGAGCCATATAAGACAATATCATTTAGTCAACTCTCAGTAAAATGACATTCATCAAAGTAAAAATCCAGGAAGGTAATTCTCCAATCTCTGCACCAGGTCTTGTAATTCTAAGAGGAAAACCTTGTTTACATGCAAGAAACAGCATGAAAGAATTACATTGCTTCCTCTGTAACTCCTAAAACCTGATATTTCATGAACTGAATGTAGAATTAATTTACCGAAGATGGTATACTCAGTTAGTTTTAAGAAAAAAGGCCTGGGCTCCTACTGAGGCAAAGCACATAAAAATGTGTCATGATGAAGGTGAACTACTGGACTCTGGACTGCCCTCCTGAGCAAGGGCAGAGGTTGCTTTTCAGCATGTCATCCACAGTCTGACACAAAGGAGCTCTTTGCTCTCTAGGAAACATTAGAAGATATAGAACATTCTGAGGCTCAGGGATGCCTCACCTTCTTATTGGTTCAGAATGAAATCAACATGCCCATCATACTACAATCAGTATCTCCTGAGACTCTCAGAAAGGTATAATAGAATATTTTCCCACCCTTCCCATTTTTGGTACCCCTACTGCAATCTGTCCATATCATTGGTTCTTAATAAGCCCATCTCCTTCTCTTTGAGAACTAAAAATGTCAAAGTCAGATCAATAGTAGGCCATTTAAGATAATACAGAATAACCAAATACCTGTTATGATATAGGTGGTCTAAAGGGAGAACCAGAGAAATTCAAAGGTTGTTAAGCACCTGTGGTGCTTATTCATGTGTGTTGCTTTGTGCCCCCATTGCCTTAATGTATATTCATAAACCTTAGAACACCACCAAGTATATTTTTCTCTGTTGGTATCATCTGAAGTCTGGGCTCAAAGGGCTGTGTACAGTGCTCTACAAAACACAGATTCACAGGAACCCCCAGTTCCAGTAAGGCCAAGTAAGGGCATTAGCGGGAAAATTATAATATTAAAGCCATAAAAGACATTAATGATCAGCTAGCTCAATCCCTCAACTTACAAAGGAGAAAACTGAACTCTGTTTTACCCATCAGCCTCCTAACTATCTTTCTACCTCTTCTAGCTCATCCTTTATAGAGATGCCAAGCCATGTGTCTGAGACACAATTCTGATCATTTTACTCTTCTAGTTAAAGCTCTCCTTCAGGATAAAGCCCAAATTCCTTACTGTAAAACACGAGGCTCTTGATAACCTGGCCTCTGCCTTTCTCCAAACTGCATATCCCTCCAGGCCCCTACAACACACACACACACACACACACACACATTCCCCTCTAACCATATTGAACAATTTGAAGTTCTTGAAATATCCATGTGAATGTTTTGCTTCTAATATGTTAAGTAGCTTATATTGGACCAATTCTCTCTACATAACTATTACCTAATAAAAACTCAAAAATAACTATTTGTGTGCACTAGAGGGCAACCAAAAGCAGGCAGAAACTAGGTAAAGGGAGCCTGGACAAGTTTTCTGGGTTTTGCAACTTTTTGCTTGAGTGAGAGCCCCAATAAGCACCCTGTTAAGTGGCTACAAACCAGATAGAAACCTGCAGAATCGGAAAACTGAATTTGAGGCAGCTGAAAAATAAGAGAAGAAAGCCCAGAAAGGAGACAGCCTCAGAAGCGAACTCTAAATTCTGCATATAAACTCCATCCAAATCTCTAGCTGACTCCTAAGCTACACATGCATTGGACAGATTCTAAACAACCCAGCCAAGATTAATAGAGTTGATCAGAGATTTCAGTTTCTGTCCACTACAGGGGAAATGGAATTTGATGTTTGAATTCAGTCAAATTCAATACATGCTAAAATAAAAAATCAACATTCTTCAGAGGAACAAATAGAATCCACGGGCCCTACACTGTATTATTGACAATGTCCAGAATATAATCCAAAATTTCTAGATACATGAAAATCCAGTCCATACTTAAGAGAACAGGCAATCGATGGAGAAGAGCTTTGAGATGACTCAGATGTTGGAATTAGCAGACAGGATGTGTCACACACAGTGCCCTGTCATCTATGCACCTGCACATACAGCAACCTCTACCTGAAAAACTCTTCTCCCACTGCTAGATAACTCTTACTCATCTAATCTCAGGTACCAAGTCCTCCAAGAAGCCTTCCCAGTATACCTCATTCTTCCTGATCACTCAAGAACTTGTCTAATTGTCTGGTAACTTGCCCGCCTCCTCTTTCAGCTTTCTTAAGGATAAGGAGTGGATTGTTTTTATCTATACCATTGGTGCACAGCACAGGTTGGGTGATAAATGCAGGATCAATGAATGAAGCAATGAATAAAGTGACAGAGGGTGGTGTTAAAAGCTTGAGTATCATTGACTCATGGGTAGCCCCTTTGTACTATGCTTATACTGTCTTAAAACTGCATGGGTCCTTTTCTCTTACTATGTCTAATGTAGGTGGTTCTTGTGGCAAGAAATCACATGTGCTCACATCCTGCATATTCCCACATTCAAAATCCTGCTGACTAGTCTCCTCAATCCCCACTTTCCCCAAATATGGGTCTTATTCCTTCTTAATATCAATTCCCAACATGCCTACCAACCCTTCCCCTTAGAACAATTAACATAATTTTAGCTAACATTTATCGGGTGCCTTCCATAGCACCAGGCAGGCACAGTGTTAAACATTTACCAGATACCTAACCCATTTAATTCTCCTAATCCCTTATGAGGAAGGCATTATTATTATTATTGCCATTTTACATTTAACAAAACTGAAACTCTGAGGTTATTTATAAGTTCACAACTGGCAAACTCCTTTGCCCACCAAACTAGACAAAGAGAGAGACTTCAAGAGAAGCAGTTTTTCCCCTCATTTCTGACACTTCTTAGGCATCTCACATCTAATATAAAGAGGCATTTTTTAATAATAATTTTTTATTATGTTATGTTAGTCACCATACAGTATATCCTTAGTTTTCAATGCAATGTTCCATCATTCATTATTTGCGTATAACACCGAGTGCACCATGTAATATGTGCCCTCCTTAATACCCATCACCAGCCTATCCCAATCCCCCACCCCCTCCCCTCCAAAGCCCTCAGTTTGTTTCCCAGAGTCCACAGTCTCTCATGGTTCATTCTCTCTTCTGTTTACCCCTCCTTCATTCTTCCCTCCCTTCTCCTACCGATCTTCCTATTTCTTATGTTCCATAAATTAGTGAAACCATATGATAATTGTCTTTCTCTGCTTGACTTATTTCACTTAGCATAATCTCCTCCAGTCCTGTCCATGTTGCTGCAAATGTTGTGTAATCATTCATTTGATGGCTGAGTAATATTCCATTGTATATATGGACCACATCTTCTTAATCCAGTCATCTGTTGAAGGGCATCTTGGCTCCTTCCACAATTTAGCTATTGTGGACAATGCTGCTATGAACATTGGGGTGCATATGGCCCTTCTCTTCACTACATCTGTATCTTTGGGGTAAATACCCAGTAGTGCAATTGCTGGATCATAGGGTAGCTCAATTTTTAACTTTTCAAGGGACCTCCACACTGTTTTCCAAAGTGGCTGTACCAACTTGCATTCCCACCAACAGTGTAAGAGGGATCCCCTTTATCCACATCCTCTCCAACATTTGTTGTTTCCTGCCTTGTCCATTTTTGCCATTCTAACTGGCGTAAGGTGGTATCTCATTGTGGTTTTGATTTTAATTTCCCTGATGGCTAAAGAGGCATTTTGAATGGGGACACTGTAACTACCCATAAAATCTAAAATCTAAATAAACATCAAAAGCCACATGAAGAATTGATCAGCCAACCTAAAAATAACCTGGGCAGATGCTGCCTCCCCATCTGTTTGAGTTTCTTTTGCCCACTCAAAGGGTTGTGAGTGGGAATCCCACATATTCACTACTGAGAGTGGAGGCATCTCTCTGCTCCTGTCTGGGACTGCGAAGGATGGGGGACAAGCTGAAGGAATATGGGTAAACATGGCACAAAATCCCATTGTCCCAACAGTAGAGACTGTTTGCTGGGCCTAATGGGATTGTAAAAACAGTTTGAGGGCTGATGTAACACAGTTCCCCAGAGACAATCAATCTCTGAGAAATCACTGGAACACTAATGGGATTAACATGCAGAAGACACTTTGAAGTTTCATCCTATCCTCTTTTATCCAAAGCTATTTCTTCATACACCACATGCCCTCTACAATGTATGCCATTTTGATTATTTCTTTTTACTCTGAGTATTTATTAAAAATTAGCTTTCTGGTTCTCCTTTATCTTGTTATCTTCTGGAATTCTTTCTGACTCAGAGTCAATGTTGAAAGTCAGTTAAAACATAAATTGTCAAGATAAGACATGGGAGATCGGCAAGTCCTAAATCTTGCTCACCCACCACTGAAGAAAAGCATTATTTTGATCAAAACCCTAGTCACTGTTTCTTAAAGAAATTGTGTGCTGGAAATCTTTACAAATACTTGAACTTCAGGCTCACACACACACACACACACACACACACACAGACGTGGACTTTGTCCAAAAGTTACTTGAAAGGTAATATTCACTCAACATACATTTTTCCATTTAAGCAGAAAAGGATTTTCTAACATCTTATTTCCTCACTAACACTCTCTAAAGCCAGGTTATGTTCATCATGCCGTCATGCCATTTTTGCACGTAAGATTGAGATATCCAAGGTCTTTAAGTGACTTTCCCAATATCTCAGAGCAAGGCAGTTAGAAAATTTTGATTTACACCCAAAATCCTTTTTTAGTCTCCACTGCTTAGAGCACTGAGCCACCCTCCAACTTTAAGACTTGAGAAACTTCAGTCACTTAAACCCAGAGCAGCTGGGGAAAAAATTTGAAAAAGCAAATACAGCAATGGGTCTATTGCTTTTGGTAGTTCAGGGACAAATTAGAGTCTCTCCTTAGAAAATCACCTCAAGAATAAAGTGGCTCATTAAAACAGTTTCTTATCATTATACTTGTTCCATTTTTCACAATTTGGTTAAAAAGCAAAGATTTACACTTGATTTATTTGCACTGGCAGGAAGCAAGACGAGTTCATTTGAATCACTCACCAGAAATCTGAAACTCCAGAGAGTCAACCCATGTTTTTGTAAGTCTCTCTCCCAATTCCATAAATTATGGAACTCTGTTAAAATGCTATCATGTTCATAATTAGTACTGCTAGTCTTCTTATTAGAACTGAAATGATTTTCCTCAAACATTACACTGCTTATTAAAATGATAAAGGCATTTTCTTAAAATACAACGAAGAATTTACGAATCAGAAAATGCTCACCGAAGGATTAGAAGACACACCCTTTTGCTTCCCAATTACACCAATTATTATGGCCACCACTATTTATTGAGTACCTACACCGTGTATGCACAACATATGCTTTATTTCACTTATTCCTCAATCATCCTGTGAAACCAGTATTATTAACTCTGTACTTCTGATATGATATGTGGCATTTAATGAGGTAACCTGCTCAAGATCACACAACTAGTAAATGATGGGACTGTGATTTAAACCCAGGAGTGAGAGCCATCTGCTTCTAAATACTCCTCAATATTTCCTCATTCTCATCTGTGACCTCTCTCTGAGAGAGGACGATAATTCTTTTTTAAGTTACATGCAGCCAAATCATAATTGCAGGTGATAAGCGAAGGACACCTTAACAGGTTGCAATGGAGAATGCATACAGGCAGGTAAAAGCAATGAGAATCTCTCTTGATTAACCCACAAGTAGTCCTAGAACTTTAGATTTGCCATAAACCTTAGAGATCATCCAGTTCAACTCTTTCATTTTAGAGATAAAAACTGCAACCCAGAGAGGTGAAAGGATTCATCCCAGGTGACAAAACCATGTCTCCAGATTCCCAGGTCTCTGCTTTTTCTATAAGCATCCACTATGTTTCATCAAATGAATCTGTCAGCATTCACGTGTGCCCAGCACACTCAGACACTTTCAGAAAGAAGAGAGACAAGGCAGACCTAGTGTCTGACTGCAAAGAATGCAGCCAGAGTAACTGTGCAGAAAGCAATCATGAAACAGTGCAAGAGGATATTTGGTAAAGCATCAGCTTGAGCAACAAACAACAGGGTCATGTGCATTCTGGAATGGAGACTCCATGGGGGAAGTAGGGTCTTGAAAGCAAGCAGGATATAGAGAGAGAAAGAGAGGGAAGAGGGACATTGCAGGCCCTGGATGAGTATTCGGATAGGATAAGAAACTGAGCAGCTTGGTCCAATATGGCAGGGTAGCTGACAACTTGGTTTTCCAATAACTCAGGCAAACTTGAAAAATATGTGACTTTTGATATCTGCTATACAGATTGATATGAACATTTTACTTCAGCTGAGTTGCAGGCCCCAGAGACTGAGAAGCCAGCTTCGCATGCAGGTGGCTCCAGTTATGTTTTCGATAAGCCACAAATAGCCTTGCTTTGTACTAGGGCCATGACCCTGACAAGCCATCATCATCACTGGAATGCCTTAGAGGCCAAGGGAAATGCACAGAGCCGCCAGAGTCATTGCAACATCGATCCGAATCCTGGGGGAGGGGGACCAGGGCCTGACTCAGCAGTGGTAAACTCACTTGCCAAACTCTTCTGGCACCTGGACCAGGCTCGAAGACATTTCTGGATCCCATTTTTCTGAGAACCTTCACCACAAGCTGAAAGCCATTTTCCTTCTTTGAAAAACAGAAAAGGCTACGCAAGATGCCTCCCATCAAGAAAAGTGACCAGTCTTGTTACCTGACTATGGACAGCAGGCAGAACAAACATTACGGATTACAGAAAGGAGCACAGGATGTGGAGTGCAATGACTCCTGTCCTGCTCAGCCATTTACTCAGTGTGTGAACTTGGCATGGTGCTTGAGCCACTTCGGCACCAGCTTCTTTATCGTTAAAGTGAGGACACGCATACTGCCTACCCTTGATAAGGCCATTATGAGGTGCAAGTAACATATGAAAAAATACATTATAAATTTTAAAGCATACACATTTCAATGGTCATATTTTAAACAGGGAAGGCATATCCACGGGTTTTCCAGACACATGTGCAAATGAGGGACAAATTATTCTAGTTTAAATGAGGATGACCAAGAGGGCTATTTGCTTTGGGTTGGTTCTCAGTGAAGGAATCCACAAAAGCAGACTGAGGAGACAATTCCACCTCAACAAAGTTCTGTGTTTACAACATGGACATCAACTCAGAATGGCAAAGCCACCACTAATAAAAGCAGTTACCCTTTGGGAAGCCCCCTCCCCATGGGCCAGGCTCTGTGCTAGGGGTTCTGTATCCATCACTTCTAACTTTCTTTGTTAGGGAGGTAATTTCTGCCCTCAGTCCTCTTGTTTACTCCTCTACTATTAGTTGAGAGCTCTTCCATCCCTCTTCCCATCCCATTTCTAGGTCTCCTTATTGGATGAGTAGTATTCTAACTAGTTATACCCAGGGACATCCAATGGACAGAGTTAATGTACCTCAAAAGCATTGCTTTTTCCTTTACCTTTTTGTTTTGTGGATAAGAAAGAATGAACCACATACGTCTGTGAATTTTCCTGTTTATTTCCTCCAACTTTGTCATGCACTCCCAGCCTCCATGTAGAAAGCCAACTGGGTGGGGCTTGTCTCCCTATGGAGGTAAAATCAGCATCCTCATCTCAGCTGAACAGATGGGCTCACGATCTGCTCCTCAGAGCCAGAAACAAGGGGTCCTCAATGGGAGGGAGTAGTTCTCAGATGCTTGCCAAGCTCTTTAAGAAAGTGGCCATCTCTCTCACTTAGGGAGTACTGTTCCTTGGAAGTAAGATCCTTTCTAAGAGCGCACGGGAAGGGGAAAATGTGGATGGGAGGTTGTGAAACCAAAACTGAGGCGTGATCCCCTAATACTCACAGTGCACCTGCAAAATGGGCATCATTATCTCCATTTTAAAGACAAGAAGACTGAGGCTTACTGGTAAATAAATGGATGCCAGCAACCTTACAATCTGGTTGCAAATACAAAAATAGAACCCGCCAAAACAAACAGAAAACAACTAAGTACCAAGGTCGGTGGTCGTAGGTTTAAGTCCCCCAGGAAGGTCAGGATGTCTTTCTCCAGAGCCTCAGCTTCCAAACATCACCCCTTCAAAACAAAACAAAATCCCCAAAACCATTTCCACCCCCTGAGTCACCAAAGAGGTCAAGTTTTCTATAGAGTTGCCAGCTTGGCTTTCTTTGGTCTGGACTCAAAAAGCTGGAACCACTGGAGGCCACGGCGCCCTTCGTTTTGCCCAACAGGGCTCACACATCTCTATCTACAGCACGGAGCACTCCCCACACGGAGCAGCTTGGCTGAACCCCAGGAAAGTGCTAGTGACTTTTACAAGGCAAGAAAGTAGGCCATAGTCTCCATCATTTTTCACAGTTTGAGGCTCCTATTCTCTCTGGATTCATTTGCCTCGTCCGAGCATTTATCTCTGCTGCCATGAAGCCGTGCAATAAGGTCTGAATTGTGGGGAGAGTTGACATGCCAGGCTGGGCGCCTTTCACAGCAACACCAGCCCTGTGGGCCAGCCCTCAGCACAGTGATGAAGCAGGGAGTGGCAGCTGATCTTCGCACCCCCCCCCCACTTCTGTGGGGCCCTCTGCCCTTGGCCCAGCTGCCAACAAATCCCTGAGAAAGGGGGAGCCAGTGTGCAGGGCCCTCACCTGCTCCACGCCCAAAGACCCCTGCCACACTCCCCACACCCACCCCGTCTTTGGCAAGATTCTGTCAACCAAATAAATGGTGTTGATAATTATTATCTCCCGCTCCACTCTTAAATTTATCAAAGATAGACAGCTACCAACCAGAGGATCTAACCAGCACGGAATGACCAGAGCTACAATGCCAAGTCAGGCAGTAGATACTCTTCCAGCTGAGAGCAAAGGACCTTGACATTTTAGTTACTCTTTATAGCCTTATCTTGAATAAATGGGCAGTTTCCATTAGGTGTTCTGAAATATTAAAAAGAGCTCTCTGGCTACCATTATGCCCTTGATGAGATGTCAGAGTATGGAAACTCCAGGGTGGAAATTACACTGATAATGGTTCATAGTCTTTTCCCCCTTAAGGGCATTTGTACTTTCCTTAAATTCCAAATATTCTTCAAAACTGAAAGTACTGAATCTCAAATAATTGGATCTCTGATAATGAAGGCATAAATGGGGCGGGTGGGAGGGCTGCAGCAGACTCTCCCTAGTCGCCCTGTTCTGCCTAAACTAAGGGATGATTCGGGAATGTGGGTAAGTCAACATTTGGTCTACTCTAAGGAGAGAGACAGGAGAATAGATGAACACACGTCAGAGCGGCCATTTGTCCATCCATCGAGTGCCTGTTACCTGTCAGGAACTGTGCTCAGCAAACTGACCACAAACCGTGCCTGCTAGAAATTTGTGATTTCCAACTACACTGCACCCAGCAGAGATCTAGGGAGAAAGAGGTACAGGGCAGGTGGTCAATAGTTCCCTGAACTTAGGGTCCTAGTAGGAATGGCCAGAACAGGAGCAATTAAAAAAAAAAAAAAGGCGAACACTGAAAAAAGAAATGGCCTCAATGTCCAGCACATAACAGATGCTCAAAAAAAATACTGCTGAATAAATGAACAAACAACATAGAACTCTCTTTTTTAAAATGTGAAATAATTCCAAAGGAAATAGCTGCTTATCAACAATAAACTATTAATTTTTTTCAGTTTTTATTTTTATCTGTTATACATCCATATAATTTAAAGAGACAGATAGTTCTGAAAGGCTCATCACAAAAGAAAACCACAGTTCTCTTTCTTACCCCCACTTCCCCTTCCAAACAACAACCGCTTTCAACTTTTTAGCTACTTCTTTCAGTAGTTAACTCCTTATTTTTAAATAATTTTAAAAATTGCCAGACTAAAAAAATTTTAAATAATATGCTTATATAGCTTCTTACCAATTTTTAACTGTTCTTCCTACCATGTTTTCCTTCCAGTTTTCTCTCCCCCATCCTCCTCAATAGCTACATCCTAATTTAATTTAGATCAACACATCTGCGCTATCATGACTAGGAAGGATCTCTTTGCACTATTCCACTGGCCTCTCTCCTATGCTGGATCCTGAATCCCATGTGGTTTAGTCCCTCCTTATGGTGAAGAACTTCCTCTAAGAGCTTCCTAAAAAAAGGCGCATGGGCGCTAAGGTGTTCGCAGTTTGGGATTTGTTTGTTTTTTGTTGTTGTTGTTGTTGTTGTTGTCATTGTTCAGATTTTTGCCTATCTGAAAACGTCTTCGTCCTACCTTGTTACGTGAGTGATAACTTGATTGTATATAAAATTCACAACTGGAAATCTTGTTCCTTCAGAATTTTGAGGGCATTGCTTCACTGCCTTTTAGCTTCTAATAAAACACCCTAAACCAGGTTGATTTCTGGTCCTTTGTAACCTATTTTTTCTCTCTAGAAACTTGTAAGATGATTCAATTGTCCTCACTTTTCTGAAACTTCACAGTGAGGTACCCTTGGCATAGGCTTATTTCATCCATTTGTATGGGCACTTCATGAGCCCTTCCAATCAGCAAACCAATGCCCTCCAGTTCTAGGAAACAAACTAAAACTGTCTCACTGATGATTTCCTCCCCACTGTGTTTTCAGTTATCTCTTTCCAGAACTCCTAATATTCACAGGTGGGACTTCTCAGACCAGTTGTCTAATTGTCATATTTTTTCCTCCTAATTTCCATCTCTGGGTTTTTTGCCCTGTTTTCTTGGAGATTCAACAATTTCACTTTCCAACCATTCACATCCCTCAACTAACCACATTTTTAACTTCCACGAGTTCCTTTTTGTTTCTTAAATGTTCCTTTTACATAGAAATTAGTTTCTGTTTCAGGGATATGATATCATTTTTCATCTCTCTAAAGACAGAAAAGAATGTTGGTGGTTTGTTTGTTTGTTTCAACTTTTCTTCTCCTTGCATATTCTGTTTTAAATATGCCTCCTCTGCTTGTTTGCTTTGGTTTCTACTTTCATTTTAAGGAACTTCCTCAAACATTTAGGTACTCTTAACTGACTGATCATATTTAAGAGTGAGACAACAACAAAAAACTGTCAGGACACTCTGAATGGTAAATGGGCCTCATCAACGGGGCTTTGGTTGAGGTCCAAGCTCAATTGGTTGGTCCAAACCAACCTTAGAGGTTTATGGCTGAATTGTCCTGTTGGGTAGACTCTGCTGTATCTTTAGGTCTTTCTTCTTTAGGCTAATCTCCTCTGCCAGACTAAAGGATGCTAGGATGTTTAAATCTCCTGCTTAGAGGGTACAGGCCTCAGGGCCAGCACTGTGAGGCCCATGTGGGGACGCAGCTCGAAAATCTCCACCCTATTTTCACCCCTAAGACCCCGCCATAATTGTGCCAGCCATGCCCCAGCACAGAGAGCTTCTCCTTCATCCTCAATAGAGAACAACCCTCCAGTGTTCAGCTGAAAGGAAGAAGAGTATTGACTACTAGGATGGGAATGGGATCTGAGATGTAATTATTCCTTCAACAGACCTTGAGCCAATTCTCCAGTTTATAGCCCCATTTATATCACCATTTCCAAAGATACCTGATACCACTAATTCCCAAACCTTTTGGGAGCTGTGAGCTACAGGTCTAGTTGTCTTGATTTTCCCCACTACAGCTCAGGATTCAGTTATCTCATATATGCAAATCAGTTGCTACTTGTCCCTCTACCTTCCAGACTTCAGAATATTGTTGCTGTGTCCCTCTGTTGCCACTGAATTGCATGAAGACAGGGCCTCTCTGGCAAGTTCAGGATTTAGCTCCAACCTAAACCCCCCACACCATAGCCAAGGAAAGAACTGCTTCTGGTGATGAAATGGACACTAACACTGCTTTACAAGAGGTACTGAAGAACCCCCCCCCATCCACCATAGCCCATCTTGTGCAATATGTATGTGTTTGCATCCAGCTATGGCAAGTTCATGCACAAAAACCTGGTAGAGGAACTGTGCACCAAATACCAACCAGATCAACTTAATTGAGGCTGGTCATAATGAGAAACTAGAGAAATGGGAAGGCCTCTGCAAAATTATCCAAGAAGCAAAGCCTGGCGAAGCAGTTGTTTGCAGTTGTATGGTCGTTTAGGACCATGGCAAAGAATCTCAGGTCAAATATGTCATCAAAACAAATAAATAAAAACATATATATGTGCGTGCGTGTGTGTGTGTGTGGTTGCTGGCATCTTCTTTTCCATTCATTTTGTCTTTGTGGTTTATGCATTTTTAAAGATTCCTTTGCCATCATCTTAGTGTGGTTTTGGAAGAGAGCACTCAATCTGCCATATTTATCTGCAATTTCTAAACTACTGTATTTTTCTCATTTCCATATCACTTTACTCTATTTTTATAAAATATAGCATACATTCAGAAAAGTGCATAAAACATATTTTTACAGATTAATGAATACGTAGAAAGCAAACTCTCATGTAACCACCAGCCAGATCAAGAAACACAACACCACCATCCTTCTCCCACATGAACCAACCCCTCCTCACTGTCAACACGGCTACCTTGACTTTGGCTATAGCTACATTCTGACTTTTCTTTATGCTTTTACCACTTACGAATGTGTACCTTAAAAGACAGTTTTGTTTTGTCTGTTTTTTAGCTTTATATGAATGGAATCCTACTGGACATATTCTTTTGTCTTTCCTCTTTCACCCAATCTTATGTTTGTTGGATCCATTCTTACTGTTGTGCCTCAGGTATTGGTCTTTTTCTGCATCTTTACCTTTTAATGAAATACATTTTACAACATTATAAAAAAGAGGTATTAGGAAGCTATGGAAGTGGCATGTAAAAAAGAGAGAAGTTAAATAATTTGCTTAAAGTTTAAGAGACAAAAATCCACAGATTCAAAAATATTTCTCTTCTAAGTGTGGAACATTAGACTTTTCAAAGCAAGTGGAAAGCTCCCCTAAAAATGGCTTTCCAGGGATGGCTGGCTCATCCTCCCACCTCTGGGAGGATCTGCACTAGTCTCAGCACCCATTTCCTCATCAGGAGATGCCCTGGTTTGGGGTGGATGAAGTCTTCTAAAAGGTGGCATCTTCTTTCAGCAATCCAATATATTCTTATAGCACTTTTAAGTCAGCCATAGCCCCAAGAGACATGAATCCCTACAACCAATTATTCTTTAAGTGAGAAAAATGGATTGAGGTCAGACATTCCTTAACAATCCAGTTATTCCAGTCAGTTCTAAGAAGGCCAGAAAACGGTGAAAAAAATGGCAATTAAAAACTCATTAGATTAGAATTCTGAAAACATCCTTAAAGATCCTTTTAGGGTAATCTTATTTTTTCAGACAAGGAAATCAAAGCCCAAGTGAGATAAAATTATGCGTCCAAGTTACAAAGCTCATTGGGCCGTTAGGCTCTCAAGACTACATTCTCTTCACCTGTGGAGGGCAGGTGTAAACGTGATCTTGAAGATCCTGAAGAGTACTAACACTCTAACTCCTATTGTCTACAGGCAAATCAATCCTACGCTATAGGAACAGCCATCATGGAAAATGTATCTTCATACTCTGTGTTCTCCATGCAAAACAAGGCCCTTTACACATCAGCGGTGTGGCTGTGTGTGTGCGCGCGCACGCCTGCATAATTGCAAGCAAAGAGAATTATGTCTACGTTAAGAGAGTCCTCCCACAATGCTGTGGGATTCACCAAGTGGAAAGATCTTTCATCTCCTGATACCTCAGTAAACAGAGGGAGATTGCACCTGTACCCCAAGAAGGCAGGATGTGCTCTTTAAGAACACAGAGCCACCCCAGGAAACAAGCCCAGGAACATCCCACTTGGGGAGCTTTGTCAACATCAATACAGCAATCACAAAGCACCCACCTACCATCTATCCTGCAGGGAGCTTCTGTCTCATTGGCAAGACAAGGTTGATACATGAAACTGTGAGAAAACAGTACAAAGCAGTATGCTAAACTCTCTGATCAGACATTCTGTGCCTTTGGAATTGAGAGAAGGAAGGAGGCAGCCTGTGTAGGAGTCATGAGAGAAGGAGTTCTTCTGGGCTTTAGTTTCTTCTCAGCGTAAAATTGCCTGGTAAACCCTGAGTGACTTCTGCCCCAGCACCTTGGATTCTCCCTATAACAAATCCCAAAATGTTGGAGCTGTAATGAGAAACATCTTCCACTCCAAAGTCATGCACAGGACTCCCAGCTGGGAAGCCTGAGTCCTGATCCTGGGTCCCCCCACTGGCCCACACCGGCTTCAGTGAGAAGGCTCCCTTTCTCTAACATCTCAATATCCCTACTTGTTAAGTGGGCACCAGGAGGCTGGACACAGATAGCCATGACTGCCATGAATGGGGCAGGGAACAGGAAGATTTTAAGTTCACAGGAAGGAAGTAGCTCTATATACTTGAGTTGGTGCTCTTTCTGCAACCTGACAGATTTTGTTTTCTGATGGCCCACCCTCTGTCTCAGTGCCAGATAATCCATGTCTCAGAACTGCCTTTCCTAGTGTACTGTCCCCTCTCATGCCCTGGCCGGTCTCAGCAGCACATGGCTGGAGTGGGATGAAGGATTTCCTACTTGTGTTTTCTAAGCAGGACCCATCACTGGGGGGGAGATCACTAAGCCTCCTTTTGTAGGGAAGAAACGAAGATTTCTAAATGGAGAGCCTAAAGGAAAAAAACCCTGTTGTTGAAGTTTACATAGGAAACCTCCCGGGTCAGAGAAGAGATCTCAAGAGTGTCACTGGGGAAAAAGGTGAACTCTTACTTTTTTCCTGAATTTAAAAGAACTTCTGCCCAGTATTTTGGGAAACAAAGAGCAGAGTGGAGGTAAGGGAAAGAAATGTCCGAGGATAGCTGAAAGCACAATTAACATGATGGAGCTTGGAGGGATTCTGTGATTATTTGGTTTTGCTGAGATAATTAGTATTTAATATTTTGCCAACTATACTACAACTATCTTATTCATGATCCATGCCTCTGTGCCTCCAAATGAAGAAGGCAGACACCATTCCCTTCACTTCCCAGTAAGGAAAATTAAAAAGTACAATAATGGAAGACATTTTAACACAGAATTACCGCATCCTACACTGGACAAAAGAGCACAATTACAGTTTGGAGTCTTTACATCCCCAGTGAACACAGCCCCTGGCTCCTTCCTAGCAAGGAATTCATCCATCTCTTTCCCACCTTAGTAAAAACTGGATTCTAAGAAACAAACAAATAAAAAACAAAAAGCAAACACACAAAACTGAAAACAGCCGAGGTACCAATACTTACATTAGACAAAATAGACTTTAAAACAAAGACTGTAGCAAGAGACAAAGAAGAGTGCTACATAATGATAAAGGGGTCAACCCAACAAGAGGATATGATAATTGTAAATATCTCTGCACCAACACAGAAGCACCTAAATATATAAGGCAAATATTAACAGACATAATGAGAGAAATGGACAGTAATACAATAACGGTAGGAGACTTTAACATCCCACTTACATCAATGGACAGATCATCCAGACAGAAAATCAACAAAGAAACACTGGCTTTGAACAACACATTAGACCAGATGGACATAACAGGTATATCCAGAACGTGCCATCCAAAAACAGCAGAATACACATTATTTTCAAGTGCAAGTAGAATTTTATCCAGGATAGATCACATGTTAGGCCACAAAACAAGTCTCAATACATTTAAGAAGATTAAAATCATATCAAGTATCTTTTCTAACCACAACAGTATACAGCTAGAAATCAATTACAGGGGGGGAAACTGCAAAAAATACACACACATAGAGGCTAAACAACATGCTATTAAACAATGGGTGAATGAAGAAATCAAAGAGGAAATAAAAAAATATATGAAGGCAAATGAAAATGAAAACACAATGGTCCAAAATCTTTGGGACACAGCAAAAGCAGTTCTAAGAGGCAAGTTTATAGTTATACAGACTTACCACAAGAAATAAGAAAAACCTCAAATAAATAACCTAACTTTACATCTAAAGGAACTAGAAAAAGAAGAACCAAGCCCAAAGCTAGTAAAAGAAAGGAAATAATAAAGATTGAAGTAGAAATACATGAATAGACTTAAAAAAAATAAAAAAGATCAATGAAACCAGGAGCTGGTTCTTTGAAAAGATAAACAAAACCAATAAACCTTTATTTTAGCCAGACTTATAAAGGAAAAAAGAGAAGACTCACATAAACAAACTCAGAAATGAAGGAGGAGAAATAACAACTGGTACCACAGAAATACAAAGAATTATAAGAGAATTTTACAAAACCTTATACTCCAACAAATCAGACAACATAGAAAAAAATGGATAAATTCCTAGAAACATATAATCTCCCAAGACCGAATCTGGATAAAATAGAAAATTTATATAGACTAATTACTAGTAACAAAATTGAATCAGTAATCTAAATCTCCTGGGGTACCTGGCTGGCTCAGTCAACTAAGCATCTGCCTTTGGCTCAAGTCAGGATCCCAGGGTCCTGGGATTGAGCCCCGAATCTAGCTCCCTGCTCAGCAGGGAGTCTGTTTCTTCCTCTCCCTCTGCCCCTCCCCCCTGCTTGTGCTCTCTCTCTCTCTCTCTCTTTCTCTCTCTCTCCAATAAATAAATAAAATCTTTAAAAACAAAACCAAAAACAAAATAACTCCCCAAAAACAGAAGTCCAAGACTTTTGTGGCTTGCTTCACAGGTGAATTCTACCAAATATTAAAGAAGAGTTAATACCTATTCTTCTCACACTATTCTAAAAAATAGATAAGGAAAGAAAACTTCCAAATTCAATCTATGAAGCCATCATTACCCTGATACCAAAACCAGATAAAGACACCACACAAAAAAGAAAACTACAGGTCAAAATCTCTGATGAAATAGATGTAAAGATCCTCAACAAAATATTAGCAAACAGGATTCAACAATACATTTAAAAAACCATTCACCACAATCAAGTGGGATTTATGCCTGGGTTGCAAGGGTGGTTCGATATTCACAAATCAATCAGTGTGATACATCACATTAACAAGAGGGATAAAAACCATATGATCATCTTAATAGAGGGAGAAAAAGCACTTAACAAAATACAATATCCATTCATGATAAAAACTCTCAACAAAGTGGTTTTAGAGGGAACATACCTCAACATAATAAAGGTCATATATGAAAATCCCACAGCTAACATCATACTCAGTGGTGAAAACTGGAAAGCTTTTCCTCTAAAATCAGGAACAAGACAAGGATGTCCACTCTCACCAATTTTATTCAACAGAGTATTTGAAGTTCTAGCTGCAGCAATGTCTGATTGAAATAAAAGACATCCAAACTAGTGAGGAAGATGCAAAATTGTCACTATTTGCAGGTCATAGGATACCATACATAGAAAACCCTAAAGACTCCACCAAAAAACTATTAGAACTGATGAATGAATTCAGTAAAGTTGCAAGTTACAAAATTAATATACAGAAATCTGTTGCATCTGTATACACTAACAAAGTCATAGAAAGAGAAATTGGGAACACAATCCCATTCACAACTGCACCAAAAAGAATTAACTACCCAGGAATAAATTTAACCAGAAAGATGAAAGAGCAATACTCTGAAAACTATAAAACACTGATGAAATAAATTAAAAATAACACAAACAAATGAAAAGATACACCATGGTCATGGATTGGAAGAACTAATATTGTTAAAATGTCCATACTACCCAAAGCAATCTACAAATTTAATGCAATCCCTATCAAAATACCAAAAGCATTTTTCGCAGAAGAAAATGCATTAACGGAACTAGAACAAATAACCTTAATTTGTAAGGTACTGCAAAAGATCCCCAATAACTAAATGAATCCTTGAGAAAGAGCTAGAGGTATCACAATTCCAAATGTCAAGATATACTGCAAAGCTAAGTAATAAAACAGTATGGCTCTGGCACCAAAATAGACTCATATATCAATGGAACAGGAAAGAGAGCCATGAAATAAATCCACACATATATGGTCAATTCATCTATGACAAAGGAAGCAAGAATATATGATGGGGAAAAGACAGTCCTTCTAAGAAGTTGTACAGGGAAAACTGGACAAAAGAATGGAACGGAACCAAACTTATCAAAAAGAAAGGAGAAAGAACCCAAATAAAGTCACAAATGAGAGAGGGGAAATAAGAACCAACACCACAGAAATACAAACAATTTTAAGAGAATATTATGAAAAATTATATGCCGACAAACTGGACAAACTGGAAAAAGGGGATAAATTCCTAGAAACATATAAACTACCAAAACTCAAACCAGAGAGAAATAGAAAACTTGAACAGACATAACCAGCAAAGAAACTGAATCACTAATCAAAAAAACAAACAAACAAAAACACAAAAAACTCCCAACAAACAAAAGTCTAGGACCAGATGGCTTCACAGGCAAATTCTACCAAACATCTAAAGAAGAGTTGGTACCTATTCTTCTCAAACTATTCCAAAAAATAGAAAAGGAAGGAAAACTTCCAAATTCATTCTATGAGGCCTGTATTACCCTGATACCAAAACCAGAAAAAGACACCACTAAAAAAGAGAACTACAGGCCAATATCCCTGATGAATACAGATGTAAAAATCCTCAATAAAATACTAGCAAACTGATCCAACAATACATTAAAAAAATCATTCACCACAATCAAGAGAGATTTAATCCTGGGTTGCAAGTCTGGTTCAATATCTGCAAATCAATCAACGTGATACATCACATTAATAAAAAAAAAGGATAAGAACCACACGATCATTTCAATATATGCAGATAAAGCATTTAACAAAGTACAACATCCATTCATGATAAAAGCCCTTAACGAAGTAGGTTTAGAAGGAATATACCTCTACATGGTAAAACCCATATAGGAAAAACCATAGCTAATATCATCTTCAATGGGGAAAAAACTGAGATCTTTTTCTCTATAGCCAGGAACAAGATAGTGATGTCCACTCTCACCACTTTTTTTTTTTTAAAGATTTTATTTATTTAACAGAGAGAGACAGCCAGCGAGAGAGGGAACACAAGCAGGGGGAGTGGGAGAGGAAGAAGCAGGCTCCTAGCAGAGAAGCCTGATGTGGGGCTCGATCCCAGAACGCCAGGATCACGCCCTGAGCGGAAGGCAGACGCTTAACAACTGTGCCACCCAGGCGCCCCCACTCTCACCACTTTTATCCAACATAGTACTGGAAGTCCTAGCCACAGCAACCAGATGACAAAAGGAATTAAAAGGCATCCAAATCAGCAAGGAAGAAGTAAAACTTTCACTATTTGCAGATGACATGATACTATATATAGAAAACCCAAAGGACTCCACCAAAAAACTGCTAAAACTGATCATGAATTCAGTCAAGTTGCAGGATATAAAATCAATGTATCAAAATCTGTTGCATTCCTACACACCAATAATAACATAGCAGAAAGAGAAATTAAGGAATCAATCTCATTTACAATTGCACCAAAACCCATAAGATACCTAGGAATAAACCTAACTAAAGAGGTGAAAGACCTATACTCTGAAAACTATAAAATATTGATGAAAAAAATTAAAGATGACACAAAGAAATGGAATGACATTCCATGCTCATGGACTGGAAAAACAAATATTGTTAAAATGTCTATACTACCCAAAGCAATCTACACACTTAATGCAATCCCTATCAAAAAACCAACAGCAGGGCACCTGGGTGGCTCAGTCATTAAGCGTCTGCCTTCGGCTCAGGTAATGATCCCAGCGTTCTGGGATCAAGCCCCGCATCGGGCTCCCCGCACAGCGGGAAGCTTGCTTCTCCCTCTCTCACTCCCTCCTGCTTGTGTTCCCTCTCTTGCTGCCTCTCTCTCTGTCAAATAAATAAATAAAATCTTAAAAAAAAAACCAGCATTTTTCACAGAACTAAAACAGTCCTAAAATTTGTATGGAACCACAAAAGGCCCTGAATAGCCAAAACAACATTGAAAAAGAAAAGCAAAGCTGGAGGCATCACAATTCCTGATTTCAAGTTATATTACAAAGTTGTTGTGATCAAAAGAATACAGTACTAGCACAAAAACAGACACATAGATCAATAGAACAGAACATAAAATCCAGAAATGAGCCCATAACTATATGGTCAATTAATCTTTGACAAAGCAGAAAAGAATACCTAATAGGAAAAAGACAGTCTCCACAACAAATGATGTTGGGAAAACTGGACAGCAACACAAGAGAATGAAACTGGACTGTTTTCTTATACTATACACAAAAATGAATTCAAAATGGATGAGACCTAAATGTGAGACCTGAAACCAAAAAAATCCTACAAGAGAGCATAGGCAATAACTTCTCTGACATCAGCCATAGCAACTTTTTTCTAGGCAAGGAAAACAAAAGCAAAAATAAACTAGTGGGACTGCATCAAAATAAAAAGCTTCTACACAGCCAAGGAAACAACATAACTAAAAGGCAACCTTATGGAATGGAAGAAGGTATTTGGAAATGATGTATCCGATAAAGGGTTAGTATCCAAAATATATAAAGAACTTATAAAATTTAACAGTCAAAGACAAATAATCCAATTAAAAATGGGCAGAAAACATGAACAGACATTCCTCCAAAAAAGACATTCAGATGGCTAACAGACACAAAAAGATGCTCAACAAAACTCATTGTCAGGGAAATCCAAACCAAAACTACAATGAGATACCATCTCACATCTGTCAGAATGGCTAAAATCAACAACACAAGAAACAACAGTCCTTGGCCAGGATGTGGAGAAAGAGGAACACTCTTGCACTGTTGGCGCGAATATGAACTGGTGCAGCCACTGTGGAAAATGGTATGGGGGTTCCTCAAAAAATTAAAAACAGAACTCCCCTATGATCCAGCAATCACACTACTGGGTATTTACGCAAAGAATACAAAAATACTAATTCAAAGGGATGCATGCACCCAGATGTTAATAGCAGCATTATCTGTAGTAGCCAAATTATGGAAACAGTCCAAGTGTCCACTGACTGATGAATGGATAAAGAAGATAAAGATGAATGGATAAAGCAGATGATTGGATAAAGAAGATGTCACATTATGTGACAATGGAATATTACTCAGCCATGAAAAGGAATGAAATCTTGCCATTTGCAACCATGTGGACAGAGCTAGAGTATATTATGCTAAGTGAAATAAGTCAATCAGAGAAAGACAAATACCACATGTGTAATTTAAGAAACAAAACAAATGAGTAAAGGGGAAAAGGGGAGAGAGAGGCATACCAAGAAACAGACTCTTAGCTATAGAGAACAAACTAATGGTTACCAGAGGGGAGGAGGGTAAGGGGATGGGTTCAGTAAGTGATGGGGATTAAAGAGGACACTTGTGATGAGCACCAGGTATTGTGTGGATGTGCTGAATCACTATTTGTACACCTGAAACTAATATTACACTGTATGTTAACTAACTGGAATTTAAATAAAAACTTAAAAGAAAAAGAATGAAACTGGACCACTTTCTACACCATACAAAAATAAATAAATAAATAAACTCAAAATGGATTAAAGACCTAAATGTGAAACTTGAAACCATTAAACTCCTAAAAGAAAACTTAGTTATCTCTTGGACATTGGCCTTAGCAACATATTTCTGGATATGTCTCCTCAGGCAAGGGAAACAAAAGCAAAAATAAACTATTGGGACCATAACAAAATAAAAAGAAAGAAAACCATCAACAAAACAAAAAGGCAACTTACTGACTGGGCAAAGATATTTGCAAATGATATATCTGATAAGGGGTTGAGATCCAAAATATATAAAGAATGTATACAACTCAACACCAAAAAATAATCCAATTAAAAATGGTCAAAAACCTGAATAGACATTTTTCCAAAGAAGACATACATACAGATGGCCAAAAGACACATGAAAAGATGTTCAACATCACTAATCATCAGGGAAGTGCAAATCAAAACCACAATGAGATATCACCTCACACCTGTCAGAATGGTATCAAAAAGACAAAAGAAATAACAAGTGTTGGCAAGGATGTGGAGAGAAGGGAACCCTTGTGCACTGTGGGTGGGAACGTAAACTGGTGCAATCACTGTGGAAAACAGTATGGACGCTCCTCAAAAAAATTAAAAATAGAATTACCATGTGATCCAGTAATTCCACTACTGGGTGTTTACCCAAAGAAAATGAAAACAGTAATTTGAAAAGATATATGCACCCCTATGTTTATTGCTGCATTATTTACAATAGCCAAGATACGGAAGCAATCAGAGTGTCCACTGATAGACGGATGGTTAAGAAGATGTGAGATATATATATACACACACACACACAATGCAATATTACTCTGCCATAAAAAAGAATGAAATCTTGCCATTTGTGACAACATGGATGAATCTAGTGGGTGTTATGCTAAGTGAGATGAGTCAGACAGACAAAGACAAATACCATATGATTTCATGTATATTTGGAATCTAAAAAACAAAACAAGTGAACAAACAAAAAAATTCAGAGAGCAAACTGGTGGTTGCTGGGGCAGAATGAGTGAAATAGACAAAGAGGATTAAGAGATACAAGCCTCCAGTTATAAAATAAACAGTTCATGGAGATGAAAAGAACAGTGTAAGGAATACAGTCGACAATATGATAACAACATAGTATCATGACAGGTGGTGAGACTCACCACGGGGAGCCCTGAGTGGTGTATAGAACTGTCAACTCAGTATGTTGCAGGCGTGAAACTGCTATAAATTGTATGTCAATTATACTTTAATAATAAAAAAATATTTTAAAATGATCACTGATTACGGCTCACTATAACAAATACAATAATAGTGAAAAGTTTGAAATATTGTTAGAATTACCAAAATGTGCCACAGAGACATGAAATGGGCAAATGCTGTTGGAAAAATGGCACTGACGGACTTGCTCGATGCAGGGTCACCACCAACTTTCAATTTGTAAAAATCACAGTATCTGAGAAGCACGATAAAACAGCAAAAAACAAAAACAAAAACCCAAGTGGCCTCCTGTCCCTGAAGGACAAGTACTGTACCATTCCACTTCTGAGGCACCTAGAGAAGTCAGAAGCAGAGTGGCAGCTGCCAGGGCCCAGGGGAGGGAGGAATGGGGAGTTAGTGTTTATTAGTTACAAAGCCTCAACTCAGAAAGATGAGAAAGTTCTGGAGATGGATGGCGGTGACTGATGCTCTTCATGCCGCTGCATCATGTACACACTTTCAACTGGCTAAAATGGTCAATTTTATGTGACGTATATTTTACCACAAGAAAAAAGAAAGGCGCTTCCATCCTAAGAAGAAGAATGAATTGAATGAATTATGTAAGTGGAATGCTTCTGTAAGAGGAGGGGGGCCATTAATCTCAAGAATAAGAGCCAGCTCCTCAGGCAAATTACGATGGGCTGTTTTAGGACAAACGGACCCAGGAAAGGAGGAAAGGGGAAGCAACCACTCCCCTGCCTCAGTGGACAGTGACATTCGTGATTAAATGGTCCATGCCATGGTGACCACAATGGGCCGCTGGATGCCCCACACGGGATTTTTTGGAACTCTACTGGTTGCCAGAGCCACAGGCCCTTCTGCTGGCTGTTCCACCAACCCAAGGGTGCCGCTCTGGTCAGCATGACTCACAGTGGCTCCTCACCATGACTGCTGTCATGCTAGCAGGAAGGGAGGAAGGGGAAAGGGAAAGGGTAGGCACACCTCTGTCTTTAAGGGTGACACCTGGATGGACACTGCACACATCACTAGCCACAGAGACACAGCAAACTGCAGTTCGCCATTCCACACAGTCACCTCCCCAGCTAAAAAGTCCATTACTATGAAAGATGGAGAGGGCCAATACAAGTGACAATGAATTGCTCCTCTCATTAGTGGAGTCTGTGACCCATTCTGCCCGAACAACCTCCGCCATAATGCGCATACCATGAAGTGGTCCATCGTGATGGGACTAACTAGGGAACGGCACTGTGACGTTGCCCTCAAGCCAACTGACCCTTACCACAATTCACAATGACGGACTGAGTTCCGAACTTCTCAGATGAGTCAAGGCCCCAGAATCAGGAGGGTTTAAAATCTGCCCAGGTATGCTGACTGTGAGTGATCCACTGGTTGCCATGTTACCACGTGGTTCAGATCCCCCAAGACACGCTATAGCCCTCGGGCAGCACAGGTTCAAGATACAGTGTCAGGTAATAAGCTACCAAAATGGGTCTCTACCCAATCTTTGGTTCATCCACCCACATATGAGCAATGGGTTCCTGAGGGTCCACTGGCCTATGTATTTGGGATGGAGGAAAACAAGCTTAATATGTCTGCCAGAGTGGCCCGGTGTCATCCCTACTTTTCCATAGCACTTTCATAATGACGGAGGTCAAGACAAGGTATAAATCTCCCTTCTTCATCAATTTAAAACCATTTCTGCAAAGCTGACTCTGTGCCCAGCTTCACGACTCGTTCTGTGACAAGCGCTTGCTCTCTGGCTGGGAAGTACCCAGCCTCCTGGCCAGATCTCTTGGCCTGGCTTCTGAAAGAGATATGATAGGGACAGAGTCCAAAGCCAGTGAGTCTTTTATGCAGAGTTGCTCCTGAAAAGGGAAAGGCTATTTTTGGTTCTGCTACTCCAAACCTATGCAAATATGTGATGAATGATGACCATGGCTTTAAGTCTATAAAAATGGCTCCTCAGTCAGAAACCCTGCCCTGCCATCCCAAGCACATTTGCTAGCTACCACTGGTCAGCCAGTGGTGTATAGAAAGAACACTGGCCATGGCAAAATTACTTCCATTTTATTTAGACCTGAGCAAAATCTAACTTAACTTCAGTTTCCTTATTTTGTAAAGTCAGGGAACTCAGTGAGACAATCTTCAGGTTTTCTTTTGGCTCCAATGATCCACATCACAGTTGAGTTCAGTTGTGACCACAGAATCCCATACCACTATTGGAGTCTGTTGTGAATAAAGCACACGAGTTCAGTGGAGCCCAGTGAATTCTGGGACTTGCTCACAGCTCCCCTTAACTGCCAAAGACAGACCAACAGTGAACTCAGACGTAAGAGCCAATGCAAAGGAAAATATGCAGGACACAAAGACACGAGCTGCCCCAGGCCTCTTGGCTCCTGCCAGAGATAATATTTACCACTGTGGTTCCCATGTCATCTTCCAGGACGCTTACTCAAAGTGCTTTGAAAGTATTGCTGTTAGATTAAAAAAAATAGGAGAGATAAAGGTAGTCCTCCCTTGAGAAGAAGAGAAGCAGGAAAAAACTGAAAACTCAAACTTGTGGGTTAAATTTTGAGTCTTTGTCATTGTCTTTAAAACACCAATGCAAATAAGTATTCACTGCATGCCAGCCCACGCGTTTTTCAGCAAACACGCTTTCCACTGGAACCTAGAGAGGGAATAAAATTAGCCTTACCTATTTCAAAGCCACCTAACCTTCTAGAGGAGAGGGAAAGCATTGCTGTCATCATTGTTGCTTTGTAGCCTAGAAGTCCTGTTTGGAAATCGAGAGAGCAGGGTATCATGATGTAAACAGACTTCTTCCTCTTTGGTGGGTATTCCTGATTCGGAGTCTATGAAAATCATCCTGCAATGCCCTCCGTGTTGTCTTCCCTCTGCTCCATACCCCAGGAAGTGGTAGGGGCTTGGGGGTGAGGGGCACTCTTATTCCTCTTAAATTCTCTTGATCAGTCAGTTAACGAACACATGCCTTCTTCCACATGCAGTGGTTCCTCTAGAGACCAAGGCCAGCAAGACCTGTCCTCTTCTACCACTCATTCTTACATTCCGGGCAGACTCTGACTTAATCTGCAAGCTGTAGGCCAGCCAAACCTGCGACTGAATGCCAGCTTTCCCTGGGAAGGCCCGAGGGGCTTCTACTCCTGCTGCCCAGATTCCACCACCATGTCATGGCTCTCTGCTACCCATTCTTCTCGCTAATCTCTGACTTCTACTATATGGTCTTTGTGCCTGATACTCCATTACCAGCTGTCATTACCTGGATCCTTATCTTTGCCTTCTGCCGACTGTAGTCTTGAATCATAAAGCCAGTCCAGTTCCTTAAACTCTGCCTGCTACCCATATTCCTAAGCCACTGTGCCAACTTTCCCCTTCAGCCTGTGGCCCCAGCTTAGACTTCTCACTTCCCCAGCAGCCCTTCCTGGGGTTTGTCCCAGCCTGGACCCTCACATGCCCTCTGAGAGTTGGGCTTCCTTATTTGGGCATTGGTTCTCCTAAGTCTGGGTCCCACCTGCTGTCCTCAGTTGACACAAACTTCTCCCTCTGCATTTCAGGCCACTGTCTCTTACTCAAGGGCAGCCCTGATCCAAGAAACTTTCGGTATGGTAGACAGTTAATAAATAATCAGGAAAATTAAGATACTGTTGAAAAGCAGAAAAGACAGTAGCCTGTTCTACTACTACAAGAATGCCTACAGCTGGGACCTTCTAGATTCCTGCTTTGCAAAATACCATCAATAGAGATAATTGTTGCAACCAAAATATTAAAAGGGTCCTGGGCTTTTTAAGTGAGTCCAGGAGAAGGAAGGGACGATGACATTTCCCATGATATTTTTCCAGGCCTGTCTCTCTTTCTTTTGGCTTTAAGCCTAGAATGGATGCCTGCTCAGCTTGATTCTTTACACCGGCCTGGCATGAATTCGAACACGTGCATTTATCCAAGCATTTCCAAAGGGTCACAAGAACAAAGCACAAAATCCCAAAACGGGTCAGAGCTGCCCTTTCTTCCTCAGCCTCAGACGTTCCAATGCCCTTTGTGAGCTCTTAGGTCCAGCAAACTCATCGCCTTCCAAGTTAATTCCGCATAAGCCCCAGTGTCATCTTGTAAGATTCCCTCTGCTGCTCAGGTGACCCCCAAGACCACATCTTCCAGATGAAAGGCATCACATCCCTGATGACCCTGGGAAAAATCAAGTCTTACATGTGGAATCTCAACTGCAAAGGCCACAAAACAAATTTCAGGGTTGGTCCAGACAGGATGCAAAGTGATGACTCCCACAAACACCTGCTAGCCTGCCAGTGAGTTGGTTTCTATTAGCACACAGGGCTGAGGAGGCCTAAGTCTCAGCCCAGGGACTTGCTCACTCCTGTCGTCTCAAACACCAGACCCCTCTTCCCCCTCCTTGGGCCCCTTTGACAACATATCTGGGGTAGACATGGTTGTAAACATTGAGCATACTGGGAAGAACAGCGTTTAGAGTCACACAGAATGTGGGTTACAGCCTAGCTCCCCCGTTCTCTAACTTGCCTCCAAAACTGCATCCTTGCTTGCAAACGAGAGCTGAAAACTCTAGAGTTGCAGAGTTGTTATTAAGATCAAAGTTCCTGGCACATGATACATGCTCCAGAATTGTAATCACAGTACTCACCATCCATACAAGTAAAGGTAAATGACAGCTAAATAGAAGATGTGACCCAGAGCGCCTGGACTGTAGCGCATTCTCGAAAATCAGGAGCCCTGGCCTGGCCATAGAGAGAGATCGGTTAAATACACAAGCGTGAACAGCAGAGGTTAATACGTGGAATCTTGCAGCAGAGGCTGGAAGACAAGCTCAGATGACTCCTTGCCCATAAGTGGGATCAATATCTCCATGGCCGGCCTTTTCAAGGCAATATTTTAATATGAAAGGCAGAGAGAACGTTTCCAAAGAGAACTGTCAGGCAGAAGGGAGTTTATTTCACAAGAGATTTATCAGAGATTTCTGTGGTTGCGTGGATGGTTTGCTGCAGAGTGATATATTTGGGCTTTTTCCCTCCTCTTTCTCTATGGTGAAGTCCCTTCAGAGATTTCTTTATGACTTTACAATGCTAATTCCTTGAACAATTTTTGAAAGATCTGACGGGTTTTATATAAGTATGTATGTATATGTATATACATGTGAACATACAAACAACCATTTTACGAGGAGCTCTGGAAGCTGCATCGACCCCCATCCCCAGTGGCCTGCTAACTACGACCAGGTGTCTGGGTGGGGTGTCGCTGCCCAGTGGACCCCGCGTGGCTGACAGTGGTAATCCGAGGACTGTGATCAAGAACGTGGAAACCCAAGTGTTAAAGGGTGAATTTTTCAAAATGATTCACCTGGGAGGAAAACTGCTATCTATTTAATTACCAAAAGAAGTCTCCAAAGAGGTTCGGGAAAGTAGAACGAAGTCTCCTTTCCCTTCATAATTCACATTTCCTCTCCTTCCCATCTGGCCACAGTATTCTCATTACTCCCTTTGCGTGTTATGGTCCTAAGATGTCTGCTCTCTCTCCATTCTCTCTTCAGCTCCTATTCAGGCATGTAATTCGGCGCCTCATTGGATCTTCTTTCTCCTCACCAGCTCCCTTTCTGCCTTTTCCATCAATAACTGAGTTAATGAAAATTACCTTAACACTTGTCATAAAGAGGCAACAAGTCCCTGGAAAGGACTTAATAACAGATAATTTCGGTGAAGCCCCAACACCAGCAAAGCCAAGTGTGTGCTTTGCCCATATTTAGCGTTTCACTCCCCAAGGCTGCCTGAGGAAGTTGTCAGTAAACCTCCCATTGTATGAACATGGTCCCGAATTGAGCTGTCTGGAAAGAAGCCTGGCCCTTCTAAAACATAATTTACCTCCATCTTCAACCCCTGCAGTACACTGCTTCTAGCTTTCCTTCTTTCTGGTTGGCTCCATTTCTTGAAATTTAAAGCTTCAATTCCTTTGAAGCTTCTGAGACTAGATAAGTGAATCTCACCATTTTGGGGGTTGCCACCCCGTATCAGTGATTTGTTTTAATTTCCCTCATCCTTAAAGCCCTGGATTTTATAGATATAAAGATAGGGATAAGAACTGAGCAAGAGGCAGAGACATGCTTACAGTGAAACGAATTTGCTTTGATCATTTGAGGGACTGAAGCGTTCTCACGGGGAACTTGTCTGTCCTCCCTCTCTCTTTCTCCCTTTCTCTCTCTCTCTGTCATTTGCCCACAACTGGATGGACTCAGGCTGACCTTCTCCCTCTCTGGCCCTGGCCTCCATCTCTGTTCCTGGCCTCTCTCCCCTCTGTCCTCCTTCCGGCACACCTAGTCCTACTTCAGTGTTCTTAACCTCAGACATTTGTCTTGAATGACTCAGGGCCTGAAAAGTCACAGGCAAATCACACAAAACCCTTTCCATAGAGAAGAGAGGAAATGGTGCAGAGGGCTACATGAGTTGGGTTTTATGATCCTCTCCCCTTCCGGCAGGTGAACAAAATCAGGTATTGAGAGTAGAAAGCAATCTCTACAAGCTCAATGGGAAAACAGATAATTAAATGGAATCAAATAAGAAGAAACATGGAACGTCCTTCCAAATGGTTCTGCTTTTGTCTAAATTCTGCCCTTCCTTTAAGGTCAGGATTCACTGCTGCTCAGCTGCCTTACGCAACGACCTCAAAGCTACGGCTGCCCACTCCTCCGGCTTCGGGCAGCACTTGGCATTTCCCTCCTTGGGGCCCCAGCGTAGGGAATGTACTCATCTCTTTTTATGCAAGCATCCTGACTCCCCAACCAAATTTCATGTTCCCTGCCACATATGGCTACTCAATAAATATTGACTTTATTAACAGTGTAAGGTGATTCTGACTGATGCTGACGACAGCCAAGTCGAAGGCCACCTCCCCAGCGAAGCCTTTTCTGAGTATGACTAGAATTTTGGAGCAAGACCCAGAAAGATCCTCAAACCCTCTCTGCCTTCTCTTAACAACTATTCCATGATTTTCTAATTGGTTCTTGTCACCCAAATCTGAGCCTCAGCTCTTCCAGGGCGGGAACCATGCTCTGGCCTTTGCTTGCAACTGCCCTACCCCTGCAATCCAAAACACGCCTCCGATACCCAGCACAGTGACAGAGCAGCGTGGTGACAATAACGCCCTCTCTCCTTTGTCACTACCCCTGGTGTGGAATTAGTAGGCACTCAATAATAAAAATAACAATACTTTCCATTTGAATAATGCTGCACAATTTTCAAAGAGCTTTTAGAAACATTATCTCTAATGAGGTAATGTTCCTCACAGAAAGCCTGTGAGTTAAGTAGGTATAATTAGCGCTAAGCAACAGATGGAAACTGAGGCTCAGAAAGGTTAAGCGACTTGCCCAAGGGCAGACAGCCAGTCTAGCATTCTCGTCTAGGTCAGTCAGCATTTCCCTCTCTGTTGCAGGGTCCCTCCAGACACTCGAAATGCTAGCCTCCAGTCAACGATCAGAATTCAAGCAAGAAAGACCAACGCCAGGAAAATCCACACCTTCCACCAAACCCCACACTTGGCAACACTTGACATTTACCATAAGAGAGATTAATCTAGTGTTTCCCCACAACGTTTTCTATAACTGAATGCCCCTTGCCCAGGCTTGGTGCACAGTAAGCAAGTTTATAAATGGTAGCTGAATGAGCGAAGGATGAAGAAATAAATCAACAAGCAAAACAAATGAATAAACCTACAAGAAGTGCACTGTCACTGCAAATATAACCAACAGTAGATTTCAAATCTAAAAAATCCACAAGTTTAAGAAAAGCTGATTTCAATTTATAGAATTACAAATGTCGAGATAAAATAGCTCTAACATAAGCAAAGGCCCCCAGAGTAAGCAAAGAGTTTTATTATTTAGTTCCAAAAGGCCGAACCTAAGAATACTACTTTGGAGAAAAGGAAAAGAAAGAAAATTATTCAGGCAGGAAACCCTCCTGACTACAAAAGGGTAAAATGACTTTTTTTTAAAAGATTTTTATTTATTCATTTGAGAGAATGAGCACAGACCAGGACCAGTGTGTGGAGGGGAGAGGGGAAGGGAGAAGCAGGCTCCCTACTGAGCAGGGAGCCCAATGCGATGCGGGGCTGGATCCCAGGATCCTGGGATCATGACCTGAGCAGAAGGCAGATACTTAACGACTGAGCCACCCAGGCGCCCCACCTTTTTTTAACAAAAAATCCACAAGCTTTACTAGAAATGGCTGGCTACATGGAGGAAAAAATGACTTCGGCAACCCAGAATTTCAAATCGTCCTAATAGGTAAGAAATGACAGTAGGTGGCAAGAGAGGGTCAGGCATCTTCCCACAGTTAAAACAACCTTCCAACTTTTTGCATGCAAATTACGTTTCCTGTTGAATGATCTCATAGTGCTGCCCTCCGGGCTCGGATGTGGCTCCATTCCTTCAGCCTGGGGTATGTTTTCTTTCCTTCTGGAATCCTTTCCTTGTACCTTAGGACACCTTTGGACTTTGTACCTAAGGTGGACCTTAGTTCAAGCAGTCACAATCTATTTATTCCCCGACAGAGACTGAGATTTCCCCGTCACTCTTCATCCCTTCAACGCCACACGCCTCAAGTTCTATGACCCAGGGGCCATATGGCCAATGAAAACTCCACAGTTCCACCATTCCACCCTAAAACATTGTTTTCTCACAACTTAAGAGAAAAATCATCTTTACAAGACAGCCATCCCTTCCATGCAACTAAGTGACCATTAGCTCAGGTTTTATTTTTTTCGGTAGCTTAAGTAAATATTAATTTAAAGCAGAGTCATACCCAAACATAAACATAAATATTTTAAAGGCCAGTTAAAATCGAATACTTGGTTATTTAATTAGATGCTGGGTAGGTACCTGTCCCCCTTAGATAGTGTGATACCCCTTGAGGGTAGGAACTGTGTGTCTGAACGATCGCTGTGTCTAATATATACTAGGCGCTTGATATGTATTAGCTGATGCATGAATGAAGATCACCCCAAAAATGTTCTTAGGCTGCACCCTGAGAATTCCATGTTTATATGTCAAAATCGTACCTGTTGCATGGAATTGTAGCTTTTATTTTTCTTACCTGGAACCCCTCCACTGCTACCACTGGTCTAGCTAAGTCCTCTACAGCTGTCCAGGTGCCACTCAAGCCCGCTTGCAGTGAGACCCTTTCTACCACTCTGGTTCACACTAATTCTATCCTTCGGGGCCTTCTACTAATCATATTAGAATATCAGAATCGTATTAGGATCTTACAGATTAGCCCCTAATGGCTCCGTGTGTCTTAGCTCTGCATCCTCAACACTGCTTAGGAACGCCTATGCCTCTTGTACGCACACACAGTGCTGACTTCAAGCAACAGAGTAGGGCTCCGTTACCCTTTGTTTGGATGAGCCGGCTACTTGCCTACCACGCCTATTGTCTTTAACCACTGCTAATCCCAGTGATTTTAAATTTATAGTCAAATGTCTGTTGGCAACTTTGAAGTAAACTAAAGACACAGTTAACAACATACAGACAGCATGTCCCACTGGGTGCTGGAGTGGACGTGGGGAGGACAGTCAAAGCAAAACTTAGGACAAGTATCACCTCTAGCATAAGCTGACCCCCTCCCACAATCCAACAAGAGATAAGAAATCTCATATTAAGAGTCTTTCAACAAAGTCCTTTGAAGTTCCCCTCAAATATATAATTTGAGAGGGAGCAAGGGAGAATACCAAGTCTTTTATTGATTTGCCCTCATTGTGATTAATTCCTAAAAATTCCTAAAAAATTCCTAAAAAAAATGTGTACTGACTATGCCCGGTTTCTCTCTTTAGAATGTGGACTTTAGGGGCGCCTGGGTGGCACAGCGGTTAGGCGTCTGCCTTCGGCTCAGGGCGTGATCCCGGTGTTATGGGATCAAGCCCCACATCAGGCTCTTCAGCTGTGAGCCTGCTTCTTTCTCTCCTGCTCCCCCTGCTTGTGTTCCCTCTCTCGCTGGCTGTCTCTATCTCTGTCAAATAAATAAATAAAATCTTTAAAAAAAAAAAAAAAAGAATGTGGACTTTGGTGCTGCCAATGGCTTATATTTTGTTGGGGTTCATGGAAAGAATTCATATGACATTAGACTGCAAGGGACTTTAGAGATCGTCTCACCACCCCCATCTTACAGATGAGGCCACTTGCCAAAACTGCAGGGGGAGTCCAAGAGTATGGACTCTGGGTTCTTACTGTCCGGGTGCAATCATACGGCGAGTCATCCACTTTTCCAGCCTCTTTGCTTCTGTGTCACAGGGGATAACAGTGCCTCCACCTCCTATGGCTGCTGGAAGGCTGAATGAGGTGATGCACGTAAGGTCCAGAGCTGGGGCATCAGAAGCGCTCGTGAACACCAGGTATCACCTACGAGGGCACACAGCCAGGTGGTAGCTGTGTGAGGACCAGTCCAGGCACCACCCAGCTCTGGGCTCTCTCCCCTACCTGAGTCTTGTGCCAGCCTGGCAGCACTCCCCAAGTAATGGAAAGGAACATTATGCCTCCGAAGACGGACAGGCTTCTGGTCAAGTTAATCTCATGTGGACTAGGTTATTAGGACTCACACAAGGTTCACCTCTGCCCTGGGGCTGCCACCAAAGGAAAAGGCTGCCCTCAGCCTCCTTCCGGAGAGATGAAATATATAGATAGACAGAAACTGAAACCGTCCAGAGTGCTGTCTTCACACTCCTCTTCCTCTGACAGCAAAAGGCTGCAAAGGCCTGATGCCCCAGGGAGGCTCCCAATGGGGCAAAGGAGTTTGTATAGTTCCCTACGGGGTGGCCAGAAGGGCTCCCCTCATGAATCAGGATGTAGACTGGAGGCTGGCTCACTGAGACCACAGTGTGCAGAATGGTCAGGAAAACTGCCTCCAGAGGAGCCTGGCCTCCATGTCCCTGATGCATTCTGACAGGAGCTGATGACATGTTTCTGTGACTCCCGCGTTTCCCTTCTTTTGGTGAGATCTACACAGGCCCACTAGCAATATACACGTCCCTCTTGGAATGCTGAAGTCAATGCAGACACCCTCACCTTTCTCTTATGACCTCCTAACACCCTTCTGGATGCTTCCTGCTCCTTTGCAGGCCTTTGCAAGCCAACAGGACCTGCCAACCCCACACTTAGAACAAAACCCTCAACGTGGCCTAGATGATGCAGCTCCTGCCCGTCTCTCCTACTCATCAGGCATCCCTCCTCACCTGGCTCACTGTGCTCCAGACACATCTGTGAGTCCTTGCCCTGTGCTGGGCCCATCTGCAGGCTCCGCCCACAGGCCTTCAGCACCCCTTCCATCCATCACCCCCCTCTTAGCTCGGGCACCCCTCCTCACAGAGACCTTCCCTGCCTATCTCCCACCCCATCACTCTCTGCCTCCAGAGCCTCTTCTACTTTCTTCTTCGTGGTACTGATAATGCTGTGAAATTACCTTGTTTATTAATTTTCCTATTTTTTTCTGACTGGCACCACAGAACGTAAGCTCCTCAAGGGCAGAGACCTTGTCTGTTTGTCCTTTTTGTATTTCTAACCCCTAGGTGGAACACAGCAGACACTCAAGACACTTTCACTGAATGGAGTGAAAAGTAAGCAAGCAGAGGTCAGAGAGGCAAAGACACTTTACGAAGGTTACCCAGCTTGCGAGGAGCAGAGAAAAGTCTGGAATGCCAGGCTGGTGTTGTTTCAGTCCCATTCCACCTCTCCAGCACCCCTCACTCACATATTCACTCAGTTATTTATACAGCAAATACTCATTCAGTGCATTCTATGTTTCAAGAATGGTCCTTGGAGTAAAGTCCAAATCAATAGTGCTGGGAGCCCCTTGTCTATAATCCCAAAGACATCTCTGGTGGCCGTGAACAGATCCACTTGCTGGGGCTTTCTGGGATCATTCCACAAATCATCCATCTTCCATGACTGGTCCCAAAGTGACCTGGGGCCTGTCCCTGTCCCAGGACAGAGATTCTCCAGCTGCAGAATGGGTCTTCTGCCAGAAATACAATGATATACAGCCACGAAAGCAGAGAGGGAGGGACACCACTTGGAAGGGTGTGGAACAACCTGACTGAGTTGCCATGTGTCCACCACAAGCCTCTTCCCATTTGGACTGAACCTGGCAAAGATAATTCGCTGCTCAGGCCTCTGCCAAACCTGCTTCTCAAGGCCCTGAGTGCCAGGAAAGAGGAGGGGGACCAGCCCAGGCATTTCCTGGTCAATCATGGTGCACAGGGGACTAGAGGGGAAGCCAGGGCTCCTCTCTGTGGCCCCATGGGAGGCCATCTCCTTCCCACTCACTGGAACCAGGAGGCCCGAAGGAGGCATCAGGACTGGGCCTGCAGTAATCTGCAGGGCTGCCCTATCCTCAGACCTCCAATTCTGACTGCATTTGCCCTTCCGTGGGGGCTCACATTTGAGACCAGTAGGCCAAAGAAGCAAGAGAGGAAGGGGAGGAGCACGTCTGGAGCTGTAGAACTGAGCTAAGATCTCAGTCCCTGGAGGTAGAACGGACCAAGCTGCTGTCTGTCAGGCAACGCTGCTGTAACAAGGGCAGGAGGAGCTCACCCTGGGAGCACCCACACCCACACGGAGGCACACCTTTCCCTGCGAAGCAATGCCTATAACAGCCTAGCCAGATACTCAGCAGACACACGTGAAGCTCCTATGGTATTCAGGCACCGTGCTGGAGACCATACGGACGTGATCCCTGCTCACGCACAGCCTACTGTTGGTGAGTGTTGTGGGTTGCATTGTGTCCCCTGGTACCTGCGAACATGACTCTATTTGGAAATAGTCTTTGCAGACAGCATCAAGTTAAGACAAGTTTATACGGGGTGGGGGGAGGCTAATCCAATGACTGGTGCCCTACTAAGAGGAAGGAAATCTGGACACAGAGAGACAGATACCCAGAGGAGAAGGCCACAGGAGGATGGAGACAGAGACTGGAGCGAGATGTCTAGAAGCCAACAAACACCATTAGGAGGAACACCAGGAGCTAGGACAGAGTCGTGCTACAGATTCTCCCTCCTATGGCCCAGAGGGAACCCACGCTGCTGACACCTTGAGTATGGGCTTCTGGCCTCCTGAACTGTGAGAGAGAAAAAAAATTTTAAGCCACCCAATTAGTGGTCATTTGTTACTGCAGTCCTATACACGGAGCACTGTGAGATCCATATACAAACACAGGAGATCAACGGTGCTTAGCTAAGAGACACCACCATCCCCCCTCACCTGCAGGGATGTGTTCCAAGACCCCCAGTGGGTACCTGAAAGCGAGGCTGGTACCAAACCCCACATATACTATGTTTTTACCTATACATGCATACATACCCACGATGAAGTTTAATTTACAAATGAGGCACATGAGGGATTAACAACAATAACTAATAATAAAATGGAACGATTACAATAACATACCATAATAAGTTACGTGAGTGTGGTCTGTCTCCCTCAAAATATCTTACTGTCCTGTACCCACCCTTCTTGTGACGACATGAGATGATGAAATGCCTGCGTGACGACATGCAGGGAGGTGAGTGACGCAGGCACCGTGACACAGCGCGAGGCTACTCCTGACCTTCGGAGGCTACGTTAGGAGAATCATCTGCTTCTGACCTCAGCTGACTGCAGGTAACTGAAACCATGGAAAGCGAAACCACACACAAGGGGGCTGCTGTTTCTAGAAAATGCTATGGAACCACGAAAGGGAAGAGAAAGCTTCCTGCAAGAAGGGACTTCTAAGCCTGAGGATACGTACCAGTAAACCAGAGGAACAAATACATAAAGTCGCTTTCCAGGCGTCAGTGAAGGCTTCCGGGCAGTGGCACCTGGGCTGAGATACCCAGGACCAGTCGCAGTTAGCCAGGCAAAGTGGACAAAGCAGGATTTCCAGACCAACAGTGTGAGCAGAAGCCCCTCAGCGAAGGGGCAGAGACTCATTCAAGCCCAGCAATGGCGGGGTGTGAGTATGGGGAAAAAGTGAAGGTTTTCTATCACCGCGTGACAAATGACCACAAACTTAGTGGCTTGACACAAACCCGTTTGCTAGCTCACTGTGCTGTAGGTTGGACACAGAGGGGTCAGGTTGTCTGCTCAGGATGAAATCGGGGCAGTGAAATGACAGGGGAGTCCTCACTCAACCTCCATCATGGTGTTGGCAGAGTTCTGTTCTTTGCTGGCTGTCGGCCCAGGTGGCTCTCAACTCCTAGAGGTCATGCTCAGGTCCTTGCTACAGGGCCCCTCCTTCTTGAAAACCAGCAATAGAGAATATCTCACACATCGAATACCCCTGTACTTTGAATCTTTGCACCAAGAAGGACCCCATCACTTTTGAGGAGTCACCTGACTAGGTCAGACCTCCGCCCTTCCATTTGTCCCCCTTTCTCAAAGCCGCTGTGTGGGATACCAAATCCCATCACAGACATGCTGCCCTGTCGTCTAAACAGGACTGCCCCACTATCAACAGGAAAGGACCGATGGTGAAAGGGTGTAGGGCCTTGGGGGTCATCTCAGAGTTCGACCACCAAATAGCTAGCCAGGTAGGCCAGTGTCATCCTACAGACCAAGACTACACATGTCCCTGCACTTTTCCCTCTGGAACCTACTTCTGCCTGTATTCCTCCTCCGACCCTGTCCAGCTGCCACAATTCAAACTCAACTGCGTTTTGAATGGTGAACATAGCCCAGCTCTCAGGCGTACTATCCAGCCCCTGCTGCCTGCCTCCCCCCCACACAACCAGAATGCAGCCGCAAGCATGGGCAGCTCTGAGGTCTGTGCTCCCCGAGCCTGTGAAGGCCGAACCCGGCCACGAGTCCCATGGCACTGTGTCCCAATCACCAGAAGACCTGATTCCATTCACGAGGTCCCCTTCTGGACATCCTTCCTTATTCTCAATGTCTAACCCTGTTCCAAAGGACTCGAAGGCGCTAGAGAGAGAGCCCTTCCCAGGGCAGGTTGCCGTGTGTCCTAGAGCACAGAGACAGAAACTCCCGTGTTTTCATGTCTCTTCTGCTCTGTACTTGAGGAAGGCTTTCCAAGTTGCAGGACGATGCTGAGAAACTACTCGTCCCCTACACTCAGCCATGCCCGAGTTGCACGAGCCCCCAAGGAGCAAACAAGACAAGCACTGCATGAGCCTCCCAGCAAGGGGCTCCCTGTGCATGGGCATGATGCATTCCAGGCCCAATCAAGGATGGGACAGCTGTCCCCTCGCCTGGCTTTCCCAGGCTCCAGCAGCCCAGTCTCACTTTCAGCAGCAAGCAGGTTATGGCCACACTGCGCACCATCCATCTTGGAAAGGTCAGGAACTAAATTTGGAACCTGGCTTTTAGTTCTTTTGCGTCTCTAAGTTATCTTGAGAGGAGGCTAAAGGAAAAGGTTCACAGAGGAACATGCCAGAAAAGGAGTATATATATCAGGGACCGAATATATGTGCCTCGTTTTAATAACCGTTACTGTGATAATGCAGCGCCGTCTATATGGCGCTTTAATGTTCCAGAGCATTTACGTGCATCCTCTCGTTAGAGCCCTGCTATGACTGTGTGAGGGATGACCTATTACCTTTTCCACCGCCAAGAAATCTAAAGGCTAGGGAATAAAGTGACATGGCCGTGCCACTAGTTGGCAGCCGAGCTGGAACCCAGGACAGTGACTGCAGCCTGGCACTCTCTCACTGCCATCACACAAGCTGTGGTCTAGGCCACAGCTTCACAGCATTTTCCCACCTCCTGCAGGTCCTCGAGTGCTCTGGCGTACCCCAGGAAGCCACCCACCGTGAAAGGCATGGGGCTCACACCTGGGGCTGGGTGCTCTTGAGGTCCCCTACACCTGCCTTGACCACGCTGACCATGACCCCAAGAGAGCCCCTCGTTGAAATGTGGGGCCTCTCTGGCTCTCGGGAACTGCTTCCCATGACTCGGTCCCCCAGAAGGCTCATTCGGGATTTGTAGCTCGTCTCGGGAAGTCAGGATGATTCTGGGTCCCCCACTCCAACCAGAGGTTCTCATCTATTTAGGAGACCTGAAGGTCGATTTGGTTAAGGATGCCAGTTCATGTGAGTCACGGGTCCCTGAAAGAATGCGGGTCTCAAAGCCAAATCTTCTGCTCAGCCCGCAGGGGATATAAACGTGCGTCCTCCTCACCCACCTCCCACACTTACCAAAGGGCACCGCCGACGGGCTGTGTGACATGCCCCTAAGACTTTCACAGACACAACACAGCCTCTGAGGGGCTTATTCCCTACATCCACTGTCCCTCCATTGTCCCTAAACAGATCATCACATATGTTACACATCACATCTGTGTGCTAGGTGAGCCCCCGGTAATTAAAGGACCCTACTCTAGACAAAATACCCCTCCTCTTAGACACCGTAAGAAAGCCGCAGAGCACAGCAGTTACGGGCCTGGACTGAGGACCCACACTCCTGGGGCAGGTGAGTTCATTTCTCTGTGCTCCATTTCCCTGATCTGGAAAATGAGATGATTATAACAACAAGAGAGGTCTCACGGAGTTCCTGAGGACTGAGTTAACACTGGGACGCACTTCGAGCAGCGGCAGCACTGTGGGGGTGGGCCACCTGAGTGTGGATGGGGCTGCTGGTACCACTGCTTGTTGAAAGGCACTAATCCAACATCTTCAATCATACAGAAATCAGTAAGAACAAAGGGACTAAAGAGGAAAAAAAGGCTTCTGGGAAGCCAAAATCCATTTTCTAAAATCCACACATTAAAGCTAATGCACCTTATTCATAAACGAGCCTCCTCTATCAGAATCTATTTATTCTCACTTTGCACATAGCTATGATGGCTTTGGTGATCTGGTGTCTACACTCCCAGGAGGGGGAAACAGCAAATTAAAAGGGCTGGTCCTGGAGCAGGAGACACCCCAACAGGGATGGTGTATGAAAATGATGCCCAAAGACCCTCTCAGGTCACCGTGTTCTGGGCCACCTTGACTTTCCTTCACTCTCTTGATGGCTTTATGGATCTACAGAAATTCACATATTGAATATTTCCAGTGACTGTGCAGTCCCAGAAAAAGCATGAAGTATGTTGAGAATTCTTTTTTTAAAGATCCAGGGATCTGTATTTTACATTCTAGAAAGACTTTCTTCAAATATACTTACATTAAAAGGAGCGTGGTACTTGAAAGGGGTTCTATTACCCAGAGTGTGAATACATATGGAACATTTTCCCCCAAAAAAGAATGCAGATGGATAAAAATGGAGCAAGAGGTGTCACCATACTTAGATTTCAAAGCATCATTTCCTCTCACCCCATCCGCTGGCAAATGCAGAGCGGACAATGCCTTCTCCTCTGAAATATTTAGTGAGGAAACGCTGAGTCAAACAATTGCCCCAGGCACCCGAGGGTTTAGGACGATTAGGAGAAGCACAACGTGATCCGGGAGCTTGCCATCCCCTGGGAAATGCCACGTCCCTGAGGCGGGCTCCCGGTGGGCCTTACTGGCCTCCCTGCTGCGCTGGCCTTGCATGTCCTATCCTGCTCCCAGCTCGCTCCCTTCCCCTGCGGGTCTTCTCCTGTGCGTGGTGTCAAACCACTGCGTTACTTGCGCACGGCATTCCCCACAGTGTGTTCCAAGGAAGACCATTCCTCAAGCTGTCTTGTGGTGGGAAGGTTTGAGGAGGTCCAGGGAGCCCGGGGGCTCCTTAATGTACAGTGAGGCCGCTGTAGCATGATGGCTGAGAACACACCGCTGGAGCTAACTGCCTCCGTCTACACAGCAGTACCTTCACTTTGCTATGTTTCCCAGTGCAAATTACTTCAATTCTTTGAGCTTCGGTGTCCTCCTCTGTTAAATGGGATCATAACAGTATCCATCTCATAGGGTTATTATGATGCTTAAATGCATTAATATACTCAAAGCACTAAATAGTGTTATTATCGTGTTAAAGACTCCAAGGAGTCTTAGAATAAATTAACTTTGGTTGCCTCAGGCTTATCAAATTTATTTTGCAACAGAACCAAGTTTGTTGGTTTTTTTAAATACCTGTTAATACCGCTGCAGAGGGTTCAATCTTTGAAACATTTTGTACCTCCTTCTATGCTCACAGCAACCCTACACACTCCAGAGAACAGAGGGAAGAGCCCAAGCGATGGTCCCGTACAGTCCTGAGCTCAAATTACGACCCTGCCACTCACTCGCCAAGTCACTTTACTTCTCCGAGACGCCATGTCCTCACCTGAAATAAAGGGATACATCCTGGCAGGGGCCGTTCATTCACTCCTCAAATATTTATCAAGAGCCTGACATGCACCAGTTACGGCTCAAGGCCCTGGGGATAGAGCAGCAAACAAAAGGGCTGAATTCTCCACCCTCAAGGAAAGAAGTAAATAGATATTGTAATTTATTGCTGTGGGGATTAGGAAGAGTGTTTGCAAAGCTCAGGCACCTGCTGGTCACTGAATAAAGGCAATTATTATGACGAAGCAGGTCTGATTACCCCCACTGGCCTCCAGAGACACAAGCAGGAAGGTTAAGTGACTGACCTAAGGCCACGCCACTCAGGTCTCTCTTCCTAGGTCAGCGCCCGCAACCGGAGCTCCAGAATAGCTTTTCAGACATACCTACACCCACATCCCGCTCAGACCAGATCAATCAGAACCTCGGAGGGGAGACCTCACTCAGTGAACACGGCATCCTGCTAATTCTCTCACCTATTAATACTGTGCAAAAGTCTACCTTAATCCAGCATCTTATTTTTTTAAAGGTGCAGATGAATAGCATAAGAAGCATATGTTGGTTGAACACAGAGAAACGTTACTAATAACAGGAGCTAATGTTTAATAAAAGAATCACTGCTCCCAGGTTTCCTCAAACATCTGTTACGTTTATGCATTCACACAAGAAGCATTTCGTTATGATCATCTGTATGCTTTATTCTGTAGAATGTGTGCTTTCTATAAAAATTGCTACTTAAAAAAAATTAATTAAAAAAAAAAATAAAGACAGACTCGGCGCTGCCGCCTCCCCGAGCCCCCTTCACTACATGGCACAGAAAAGGTCCGCACGTGATGCAGTAGCTATGTGGCTTGTTACCTGCGATTAGCTATTAGTGTATTTTATAACCCTGGTATTTCTGCCGAGTGTGTGCGTCCGCTGCTAAGACGACACATACGAGGTAACAATAATAAATCACGTTTTGTTGATGCGTGAAAGCCCACAAAGACTTCTCACTCCTAGACAAGCCTGATGATGCAAGAAATCACAGCTCACTGCAGGGAGATGAGGGGCCCCCAAACTGGCATTTTTATTCACTTCTCAAACAGAAGCTCTGACTTGGGTCTCTTCGCGCCTGGTGGGCAGGCCTTGGACTCGTCTCAGAACTGTAGTGACCTAAACGCAGGACCCTATGGAGTGTCTTCAGCCCCGCCTGCTTGAGGATGGGGGAATCTCAACTTTAGAGTGCTCGGCACACCTTGGCTCCCTGAGCTGGACTGGGAAGGGGCAGACACAGGCTTGTTCAGGCACAAAACACCTGGGGGGTTGAGGGGTGGAGTCCCCCACAGGCCACCCAGGGCTGTCCCTTCAGGGCTCATCGCTCCCCATGAATGTGTCCCTGCTTTGCTCCCCGTGCAGTCCGACGATGAGGGTGAGGCACGTGGACATGTGTCACTCGGCCACATTAGAGTTGCTAGAAATAGGGCATCTTGGTGTCCTCTCTTACCCCTCTGAAGTAAAAGCTAGCCTCAGTGCCACTGATCCTGACTTACCCCAAGGAACCAGATGGAGGGGATGGCTTTCAGCCTCTGGTTCTAAAGGACAACACACATTTTCTGCGGCAGGCGTTGTGCTAAGCATTTCTCATACGTTAACTCAGTTAACCCTCATGGCCAGCCTAGGACGCCAACTCTCATCACTGCCCCAACTTTACAGCATGAAAGAGGAAAATCTGGCATCCCAACCCTCTTCCTAACATAACTCGAGAGCTTCTGACAAACCCATGACCCTGATCTCTCTCCAGTCCCTCCCAGAGAGGCAAGCAAGCCCAGCCCCAAAACAACTCCTTTTCTGGCCTCTCTGCCTCCGACGAGAGCCTGGCTCTTGCTCCAGAAAGTACACAGTGTTGTTCTTTGCACAAGGTCAAATGCCAAATATATTCTCTTCATATTTCAACCCAAGCCAAGTCTTTGCGGACTTCAGAGTTTGGGAGACCTGGGAGTTTTCCACACACAATGAGTTTGCCCTGCTCCCAGAGGCTGTTCGACAGACGCCCTACATACAGTGTTCTTCCCAGGTGACGGCTGTCCACGGGACGGGCTTACGGCTGCTGTAGCGTAAATGACGTGCTGTATAGCGGGGGCACTGCCGGCCACGAGCCTGGGCACAATACACAGAGAAGGCTCGCATCACGGGCCAGTTCGGTTTCATTATTCTTCACTCACAGCAGGAAAAGATAACAAAGATGACGGATTTGGGTGCAAAAGTATATGTCAGGTGGAGCATAAAAAAGACTTTTCTTCAAATAATGAGAGCAAGTTCCAAAAAAAAAAAAATTCTATATCGGAATACTTTTCATCTCTCAGAAGGAGAAGAAAGCGGAGTGCTAGAAAAATGAATGGGGTTATCTTAAGGAGGCAGGAGAAGGGAGAGGGTGATGGAGAATGCATAGACGCTGACGACGCCGCAAGGGAAGGCACAGAGCAGGAGCAGGCGCCGATGTGCGCCTGCCGGTGTGTGTGAACGGAAGACTCTGCTAATTCTGCGACAGCGTGAGCGCGCTTCGTTAAACAGTCTGTGCTGGGCCCAACAGAGTGGGAAACCTCTCGGCAGCCGACGTGGCCCAGAGAGAGCTGTGGGTAGGCAGTGGCAGACTGCGGAGGGCGAGCTGAAGGAGGGTCCACTCTACAATGACGAGCTGAGTCACCATCCTCAGAGAGCAGTCCCCGGTCCCCTGCATCAGTCCCCGGGGCAGCCACAGACAACGAGACTCCCGGGGCTCCCTCCAGACACGGAATGGGGGGCCCCGGGGGCAGGACCTGGGAGTCTGCATTCTAACCAGCTCTCCAGAGCATTGTTACCCACCGAGGTCTGATAACCACTGCTGTTGCCATCGTCCCTCCTCTGCTGTTTCTGAGAGCAGGGCTCTGAAATAGCACTTCTTATTTAAAAGATGGGACCATGCCATGAAAGTAATGGGAGAATTCTCAAGCTTTTATTTAGGGGTACCTAAGTGATTGGAGGACCATGTTCTGGCGTGACAATGAAGCTCAACAAACAGTGGTTATGTGTCTACTATCTCAGGGCCTCAGTGAGACTACAGATGTGGACCAACGTCCTCTCCTCCTGTGCTGGGCCCTGAGCTCGGCCTCCCCCATGAGCAGGCCAGTCCTCCTGGGACCCCTGGGCTGCCAGAGAGACAAGTCTGAGCTAGCAACCCGTCTCTCTTTTACATTTGTGAACATTCTGACCTTTGCTCCTAAGGCTCTACTCCCTCCAGTTTCCCTCCTAACCTCTCAGGCCAAAACTTCATCGCGCCCTCTGTGGCTCCTCTCCCTCTGTCTGCCCCTCAACTGCATCCAAGGACACCAGCTCCTCTTGCCATCCACCCTGCCGGTGCTCCAAGCCGGGGCCATGGCTTCTCCTTCCATCTATCCTCTCCCTCCTCCCTCTTTAGCACCAACTGCCTCCTGAGACCCTAGCCCATATCTACTGCCTGTTGCATGTCTCCATCTGCACGTTCCATGGGCTTTTCACTAACAAAGCTCAAATTATTCCCCTCCGTGCTTTCCCCTTAAATGTGACCTTTCTCCTGACTAATGGCACATCACCATCCTGGGAGTCAGTCTCTGCTTCATCTGCAATATCCAACTGGTTACAAGTCCAGGGAAGTTTACCTCCTAAATCCATCACCCTCCTCCCTATCCCTGTTGTCACGATCATCCAGACTTCTGCAGGTTTTTTTTCTTCTTCACAGTGAGGCCTCCATCCAAGCCATCTTTCTTATGCTGCAAAAGCACACTTTCCCAAATATACTCCCAGACCCAGCCCTCTCCTGCTCTTAAGATCTTCAGGATCTTCTCATTGCCTGCAGTTAAGTTCAACTGCTGGCATGGGCCAGGAAGCCCCCCATTACCTGGCTCTTCTCATTCACTTGAAACTCTAGTCATAAAGGGCACAACCACAGGGCCTTTGCACATGGGTATACCTCAACCTGAAATGACTCTTTTGGCCTGGAAATCACCTCTTATTGGGAGATGTGACTCAAATATGTCCTCCCATGTGAAGACTTATGTTATTCCCTTCCCAAAAGCAAAATGAGTCTGTGCTTCCTCCCTGACACCCCGGCCCCTTATAAGACCTTTCACTATTTGCAAACATCTGTACATGTTTATCTTTCCTGTCTGCTTCTTGAAAAATCCCAAACACTGTGCCTGGCTCTTGGCATGGATGTTTGTCAAATGACTGAAGGAGCATAAGATAGAAGTATTTCCATGGAAGGAAATACCAAAGGTAGAATACAAGGCAAGAGGCTACTGCAAGAGTCCAGGCAAAAGGCCATGATGGCCTGGGCTGGGATGCTATCAATGGCAAGATGGTAAAATTGCCACCTACCCCCAACACAGAGCCCTCACCATGGTGCTCTTCTAAGAGCCTTAAACATCCTGTCTCATTAATCCTCACAGCAACTCATGAGGTAGATATTTCCATTTTACAGACAAAGAAGTGAAGGCATAGAAAGTTTACGGAAATGACTTTGGAAATAGAAAGGAAGCTAAATGTGATATACCACCGACAGAGAGACCATATCAGAATCTGCTCGGATGAGCACGGCGAGGGGCAGAAGATGTTCAAGATCACTGTACGACATCAAGGTTGGCAGAGCCAGCAACTGGGCTTAAGGCGAAGGTCAGAAGCAATGTTCCCGTGTGGTTTCTTTTGCTTTCTTTTTTGGAGACCAGTTGAGTGAGGAAAGAAAAGTTGAGTCCTCTGTGGGCTTGTCTGTTTGAGATGTCTACAAGACATCCTGGCACCTATCACTGTGGGCCAGGACCACACTGGGCGTTTCCTGATGGCCGCCAGCCCCGCTCCACCCCAGAAGCCTGTGACAGAGCCTTACTTCCATCTACCAGGCCAGGGATTGGAGCTTCCAGAAGACGAATCAACTCCACAGGATGATCCAGATTAAGATCGAAAGTGGTAAGGCCAAGGCATGAACCCACATCAGTCCAGCCCAAAATTTAGCTCTATCCAAAAAGCCAGTAGTTCCCAAACCTGACTGATCCTTAGCCCCCCAGCTCCAGCCCATGAGGAGTTTTTCAAATGCATATTCCCAGGCCATGTCCCAGAACTACTAAATCTGAATCAGATCTACCAACACATTGGCATCTTTCCACTGAAGCTATCCAAGTGGTTATAACAATCAAGGCAGTCTCAGGAGTCACTGCACTAGTCCACAGGCCTCTCTAATGTCAGAAATACTAGTCCAGGCCTTAGGAAAGAGCTCAGAGGTGAACACATTAGTCTAGAAACAACTTACCTAGAAAGGGAACATGAAATTGTGGCAGTAGCTGAGCTCACCAAGAGACCACAACTAGAGAAAATAAAAAGACCAGGACAGCAACCTGGTCAAAGTTCCCGTAGAAGCAAGACAAGAAGCTAGGAGAAGCAGGAAGAAAATGGTAAGAGATAGGAGGGGACTTAATAGTAACTCTGCCCCAAAGCCAAGGGTCAAAAGATTTCTGCAGAGGAGCATCTCACAACATAGATGCTGCAGAGAGAAAGAGGGAAGAGGAGGGCCCAAATCACAAGGCTCATATTGGTTACAACCAGGGAGCAGAATGATAGCCTGGCCTGTAAGCCAATGTGGGTTTGGCTTGGTTAGTTGTTTCAGACCCCTGGGCTACCATGCTCCCTCCCTTTAGGTCAGTGGTCTTCACTGTCCCAGGGAAGGTATGACACAGTGGAATGCAGAGAACAGGAGTCACACCATGGCTTCAGAGTTCGAGGAGTGTAAGCTAGGGCGCTGAGGACAGTCTGGATGGCCACAGGAGGATTTTTTTTTATAATGTTTATTTTGTTATATTAGTCACCATACAGTACATCCCAGTTTTTGATGCAATGTTCCATGATTCATTATTTGCATATAACACCCCACAGGAGGATTCTGCTGGGCCACCTTGCTGCAAACAAAGATCCCAAGATGGCAAACCTGGGAGCATCAGCCAGGAAACAAAAATGAGTGAGACCTGGGGTATGTCCCTAAAAGGGGGCCCATGAAATCTTCACCATGTCCCCATTCCCACAGCCCCAGCATGGCCAGGAGAGGTCCAGAGCTGCAGATCAAGAGACCCCATGTGGGAACAAAAGACCACACTGCCTGCGTGGGTCAAAGACCAAGGCCCTTCCAGGAGGGACAAGGCCACTTCAACAGTGTGGATCAACCACACCAAGAGCAGCATGTCCTCTTGGCTCCGTAATGCAGGGAAGGGGCTGAGAGCCCTGAAATTACAGAGGTGAGGTCTATGGTTCCAGCCAATGGGACGTGCCAATCAGACAGCATGTTCAGTGATAGGAAAGCAAGAACAAGTTGCATTTCTTTCCCTCCTGAGTTTGCCAACTGAGATCCATGTCTTTCACTTTCTAGAGATGGGGACAGAACACAGAGAGCACGGAGCTGAAGAGAGAGCAAAAACAAACTGGCAGAAGTGGCAACTTCAGACTCTTCCCGAAAAAACATTTCAAAATTAAAATTTAAAAATTACATATATATTAAAGGAATTTCAAGGATAGAGCAGAATTAGGGAAGAATGTGCCTATGTGTTTGCGTGTGTCCATGTGTATGTCCGTCTATGTGTGCATGCATGTGTTTCTGTGTATCTATGTGTATGTGTATGCTTGTGTATGTGTCTGTATGTCTCTATGTCTCTATGTCTGTCTGTGTCTATGTCTATGTGTGTCTGTGCTTCTGTGTGTATATGTCTATATGTCTGTCTGTGTATATTTCTATGTGTGTCTCTGCATATGTGTGTCTCTGCATGTGTCTATGTCTGTATCTGTGTGTACATTTGTCTGTGTGTGTCTGTGCATATTTCTATGTGTGCACCTGCATGTATGTGTCTCTGTATGGGTCTGTTTCTGTGTGTATATGTCTGTGTGTCTATCTGTGTCTGTGTCTGTGTGTGTATATGTCTGTGTGTGTGTCTGCGTGTGTGTTTGGACTGGGGATAAAGGAAACGTGAGCACGATTCCTTCACTTACTAAGTCACTGGCCAACTGTGGCTTTAAAGAGGTGGGAACTGCTCTAGCAACTAGAAGCCCCTTTTCAACCTCGCACACTCTGTTCCACACCCCCCAAATTCCTAGTGTAATGTTACGACAAAGTTCACTGGCTGTCCCCATCACCTGTCTCTCTCCACCCATGTAACCTCCCCCCTCATTTGAAAGGAATAAAGAGCAACAAGCAGCTGACATTGGGAGGTCTTGTGAGGCCTGGGCTAGCATGCTGGTGTTATTCTTTTTTAAAAATACAGCTTTATTGAGGTATAATTTACATACCATAAAAGTCACCCATTGCTAAGTATATGACTCAATGATTTTTAGTACAGCTACACAGCTGTGCATCCAGCTTCAGAACACCTCCATCACTCTGCGGTGGGATTTTAAACTGTCCCTCCAGCAATCTCTGCACCCAGCAAGCTCTGGAGTAGGTCCAACACCACCTCTCATCGCCCCGCCAGCCCCCCCCCCCCCACCAAGTGGGGGCTTCACAGACCCAGACCGCAGCCAGCCCAGGCTCCCCTCTCTGTGCAGTGCCCCCACCCCTGTGCTGCTGCTAACCCCCCAGGGAGCTGGCCCCAAGGGGCTGGGGTAAGAATAAACGCAAACTCTCTAACCACTTCCCCACTGCTTTTGCCTGGAGTCCACCCAAAGCCTCACTGTCTTCAGAGTAAGACACAGATTCTTTTTTTTTAATTGCAGATTAAGTGTGAAGCTGCGGGGGTTTCAGGAGGCCCCGTGCTGGGGGAGGGAGGTAGATACACAGAGAAGGGTAGCCAATGGAAGATGCTCCTGCTTTTCCAGGGGCCGTTTAGGAGACACTTTTGCTTGTATTTATTCTGACACAGTAAAGATTTCTTGCCTGTTAAGAGACAAGGTCATGCCTCAGAAGGCCGCACGGACTGCAGCTAACGCTCTCCCTGCCGGCTCTGGCCGTGTCATCCCTCAGAGCTCCCGGGCCAGCTCTGGAACCTGTCCCCGGCACGCGGCCGAGCCAAGCCCTAAGATACAGCAGCCCAGCGTGCACCACAACACCTTACCCAATGTGGAGCTTGGTCTAATCGTCCCAACTGGGGAACATGGCAGAGAAGTTTAAAATGTACCTCAGCTTCAGTGGCTGAAGGGGCTAAAGAAAAGGTCGAAGATAAAAAAGCCAAAGAATGACAGCCGTGAAGCCATCAGCAGCCAGCAACCAGGGAAAGGAGAATTTGGTAACCCTCCTGCTTCTTTCCGAAACGATCTCATCAGACAGTCCAATCTCACTAATTAGAGGAAGGTGCTGACGACAGGGAAAGATGCGTTTGGTGGGAATCACATGAAAAGTTATGGTGTCTCTGCGGGGGAGGGGGAGAGAGACAGGATTTTCCTATGGCCTGTGGCAGAGGCATCCCGGGCTGCCCCGATTTTGCCAAGTGCATTCCAGAGCTCTTTTCCTCCCATGCCCAGACGGAGCAAAGGCCTCTGTAATGACTTCACGCTCAGCCAAAAGTAAACACACTCCGCGCTTTTTCCATGGACAAATTCTAACCCCGAATTGCCAGCACTGGCTTCCCAACAATCCAAATGGAAAGCCGCCTTTCCCAAGAAAATAAAACCTTTTCAACTAAATAATGCATCTTGGCTGCAAAAGGAAACTTTCCTAAAAGCTTCCTAGAAATTGTTTCTCGTGCAGTGATACTACAGATCACCTGAGCAAACCCTACCAATGGGACACAGTCACTTAAAATAAATACAGAAATCGTCCAAGAATAAAAGCTCCCGCAAACACCTGCACTTGCCACTTATGCAGCACATTTCATAGCCCTCAACACACACACACACACACACACACACACACACACACACAGAGCTCACCACCACCTAATTGGAATATTCTTTCTGAAAACGGGCTGTGATAAGACAGGTGCTGATTTGAATAAAGAGCAACAGCACTTGAGATCTGAGCTCGGCAGCACTTCTGCGCATGTCAAACGCACATCTCGCTTCTCCCCGCACTCCCCCTTGAATCCGTGTGATCTGAGCAGGTCCTCCAGCGACGGAGAAAAGCAGAGAGCAATGGGATGGTGGACTTACCAGGTTGGAATTGGTGGCGTTGGAGTCGTCTTCTGGAAAGGGAATATAGATCGCTAAGGCCACACAATTGGCAAAAATAGTCAGTAAAATAATTATTTCAAATGGTCTGAGGAAGGGAGTTAAGGAAGTCAATGCAGCTGAAAACACAAGTGAAACAAACATACATATATATATTTTAAAATGAATCAAAGATTCATAAGAATTTTGTTTAAACAATACATTCCAAGTCCCTTGTATTCTGAAAAGAAACATATGCCTTTTTAAGTGCTTCTAATGGTTCCCCGCCAAAATTTTTCCTAATATGTCAAAAGCAGTGGAGGCCAGTCGCGTGCCAGAGTAAACACAGATTTCTAAAAACTTTTTTCTTCTTCTTTTATTTATTTAGATTGCATTGCACTGCATTTTCCCCCATGTGTGCTCGGGGTTGCTTCTACAGAGCAGGGCCTGCGGCAGTCGGGACGGGCCGTCCCCCAGACACCCCTGCTCTCGTGATTTCCACGCTGCCACCCAGGGACCTGAGCTGGGGGTGGGAGAGGAGAGACAGAATTCAGGCAAACTTGACGTCAAGATTTTTCATTGAAATTTGGAGATTTACTTCTGATCTGTTGATCTGAAGTTTAGAGTGGTTATTGTTTTCTCTTCTACTTTATTTCCTAACACCTTCCACTGAACGTGATGACAGCTGGGGGCTCTGGACCCTCAAGAGCACCGTGTACACTGTGCCTTTAGGGTGGGGCAACCATCTTTCCTCCAAGGCACAGCTCCATGTGGGATACCTTAACCTTCTTCAGTCTGTGGAGGCCCTGCCTTCAGTGGGCAAGGCCTATGTTCTAGGTCTTCTTGACTTCCATTGTTGTGTGCTGGGATCTAGAGGGAGAAGCCAAGTTCACTCACCAGTAGCGGTGCCCTCAGTGAGGCTCTTGTGCCCAGACTTCTTTATCGAAATACCAGGCAGAACAGAGTCTCCAGAGAAAAGGCAGTTAATGTGATAATGGTCCTTCCAGCCTGTACCTACAGCTGAAGCTTCAGAGGAAGGCCAGTTTATGCTCTTCGGGCCCCACCTTCCCCTGGTTCCCCAACACTGCCATGTTTCCAGCCTCGTCCGTGGAGCCTAACAAGATGAGGAAGGGAAATAGGATAGAAATTCCTGGAAGAATGGGCCAAATTCCTCTCCCAGGGAAACCTGTACTCACCAAGTTAATGAACTGAAGCTGGGAGAGAGACCTTAGAGATCATCTCGCCCAAACCTCTGAGGCCCAGAGAGCCTGAGAAACTTTCCCAAGACCTCATGGCAGGTACTTCCCAGTCAGGACTAGAACACAAATTTCCTGAGGGCAGAGTCCAGTGTTCATTCCCCTGCCATGAATGGCCTCAGACTGTGTTAACAGGGAAACACTGGGCCTGGAAGGCATCTTAGTCAAGGTTTTAGCTGGTGTGCTGGTCACGGATCCCCCTCAGCCCCACAGGCGTGGCCGAGGGTCCATTTACCAGCACACCTCATGAAGGTTGTCATTTTCTCTGTGTGCCTTGATATCAAGACAATGACATGCAGTCTAACCCCCAGCTCGACACATACAACCTCTCCCGGCTCCCAAGCTGACAAGTAGCAGGGCCAGGCCCAGAACCAGACCTACTGTCTCATCTCCTCCGATACCCTGTGCTGCCCCTTGAGTTGGCCAAGGCACCAGTGATGACACTGGCGGTGGTGATGATGACAGTGACAGCAACAGGCAGGACAGTGGCTGACACCGCGCGCCTACTCTGTGGTGGGCTCTGCTCTGCCCGCTCCATGCAAACCCCCGAAGCAAGCGTGCAGTGACCATCCCCATTTCTAACTGAGGACACAGTGAGGTGAAATGCTAACTTGCCCAATGTCGCACAGCTTGTGGTAGGATGGGATTCAAACCCAGGAAGTCTGGTTCCAAAGTCAGAGTTTGTAAGGACTATTTACTCTACACTGATCTCTACCCGGATCTATCCTAAAGTTACCCTAAAGCATTTTTAGAAAGTTCGTGCTTTAGACCTTCTACCACAAAAACCCTTCCCTCTTAGCCCTTTCCCCACCTGTTTAGGGAAGTCCCATTCGGCCCAGAGGCTGGTCGGTTTCATTCCCATCCTCTGGTCCCTTGTGCCCCCCCTACCAGGGCTAGAGCACATCAGTTCAACTGAGTCAGACCTCATGCACCTGTCCTCAAACGTCAACTCGTTCCTTCTACCAAAGTGGGTGATGGCTAAGCTTGGGGTGTTTCTTACACTATCACTTCTACATCCTCCCCCAATCTAGGCTATCCATCCGTCATCTTATGCTAAAAGTCCCTGCCTACTGCTGGAGACAATAGTGTATAAAGAAACCAATCAGGCAGATAAGAAAAGTCAGGAGCCGCAAAGTGGAGGAGAAGCCAGGTAAGACCTGGAAACGTACTGTGTCACCCTGTGACAACCATATCATTTTTTAAACTGTCTTTCCTTCTTAATGACAACATCAGATTCCACTCTTTCAAGGAACACTGACGAGCGAGTACACCAGATCATCTCCTGACCTGTCCAGCTACCCTTCCAAGCAATCTGGGAATGTCATCTGACTAGCACTGCAGAGGCTGGGCCCACTTCCTCTCCTGCAGGGGGGGAGGGCACATTCCCCCAGGTGAGGTGGCTGCAGCACCCCTCTGCCCAAGCTGGGGTGCAGTGAGGCGGCTGAGCTCCACAGGTGGCACTGGTCACGGCCCAGATAACACTGCTGCTGACGGGGTCAACCATCTCTTCACGAGTCCCTGCTTCGGGCCTCCTGTGGCTCTGTGACCAGTTTCCACGGACAGTGCACCAGACACCACATGCTCTTCCACACTCCCCCTCCTGCCCTGTGCTGCTCGCTCCCCTCTTCCCTTCCTCCCAGGCTAGTACGTCACCTGGCACTTCATTCTGCACACAATGCTGCCTGTCAGGGAGCAGACCGTCCTGGGAGGGGAAAACAGGCTTGACAAAGTTAACTTGTACTCACTGAACACGTCCCCTGATGTGTTTTTCTGAGAGTGCTTCCACAGGCACAGACCCCCGCAGCCCTCGCTAATGCTTTGGTTACTCCTTGGAATTGAGGAAACGGAAGCTCTGGCAATTCTGATGACCCGTGACCATTCAGAACACAGGCGGCAATGCCATGATGGGGCGTGGTTCAGGCCCCAGATCCAGGTCCCTCTGTGTCCCAGTGGGCTGGATGGCATCCCGTGAACACCTACCCTAGCATTTCTCCTCTGCACTATGGGTGCAGGGGAGTGGGACACGCGTGGACTGGGGACCTAGGGAACCTGGATTTGAAACCCAGCTCTATCAGTTGCAGGCTGTGTGACCAAGGCAAGATCTTCAGCTTCTCCAAGCCTCAGTGCCCCCCCTTTGGGGGAGCCTGACCCTTATGGCTCCCAGCTCTTCCACTGCACCGTTCTGATGGAGCAGTTATGACAGCAGCGTGCTGGGGCTGCCCAGAACCGAGCCTCTCACCCGGTCCTCTGGGAACTTGAAGCACGCTTGGCCACTCAGGACAGATGGCCAGCTCTCCAACCGCCACTCAGCTTACACTGCCTTCTCTTAAAGTTACTTTTTGAGTTGAGGGGCTCAAACATTTATAGAACTGACATTTCTTGCTAAACAGAAGCTCTTCCCTCCCAAGCCATCTTCTTTTGCCTTTCAACCACTACCTACTAAGGTTTTTCAATCTTTCCAAGGAAACTCATGAATGACATAGAACCCTCCCATCCTGAGCCCCAGGCAATTTGGTAGCCCTGCCTGAACGAATTCTTGTTATGAAAATGCCCAACACTTAGTACCAGAGTTCTAGTCCTGTCAGTCACTAACCTTATGACCATGTGGGGCTCAATGTCATCACTGGGCAAAATCAGGGGTGGACCTACTGATCTTGAAGCTCCTTTCAATCTCCACCACCCCACAATTCCCATGATGTTAAGGGGCCTATAATTCCACAGTGAGAGCCTGGCCCTTCAAAGCCATTTTCTATGAAGGACCCACTCACTGGGTTCTACGCATACAAAGTGGATCTGTGTTTAAAACTCCACGCCAGTGCTCTCCACTCTGGCCACACATGAGAATCACCTGGAGAGCTCTATATATGCCTGGATGGGGCTCAGGCACCTGTATTTTGTTACAACTTTCCAGGCGATGCCAATGTGCAGCAAAGTTTGAGAACCACTGCACCTAGGCCTTGAACCAAGAGCCAGAGTGGGTCACTGATCACCCTCTTGCTCTTCTTGGGCTCCCTCATCCTAGAGAGAGCGGAAGTCATGAAACTGCACCAGTGCCATGACACGGGAGGCAAAGAAGGCTATGGGGTAGCAGCATGTAACCACTATTCACCCAAAAGAGCAGCGGATCCCAGGACAGGCTCCGTTAGGTGAGATGATATTTCATAACTTCTCAGGATCACTTTCTCAAATGTTGCTCATGGTATGAAAAAAACATATGAAAAAAAGAGACTCTGCTGGTTACTCCAGCAGGTTCCTGGGCCCTACCCCCAGACACGCTGAATCATCGAGTGTCGGGTAGAACCTAAAACTCTGCATTTACATAGCGCCCCAGTGATGAAGATGCAGTGGGTCTGGGAACCAGTGTGGGGCCAGCCCCGCTAGGGCTCCTGGGGGCGCCCCACCCAAGCCAGAGCACAAAGGATATTTCCATTCGACGATGCTGATGCATGCCCTCCGGATGGGGTTCTTCAGAGTCAGGCAGAGCAGGGCGCGGGGCGGGCGCGTGGCAGTCGTGCTGCCCTGCTTCTTGGGTTTCCCATACTGCTGCCGCTTCCGCTGCGTGGAGCTGACCGTGGAGATGGTCGCGTTGCCGGCGCTGCCCATCAGCTTGGCCTGCCGGGCCGCGTCGATAGCCGCCTGCCAGGACAGGGCTGCCCCCGGCGTAGGGATGTGCTCAGGGGCGAGCCCCGCAGCGGCATTGGCATTCATGTTGGCATGAGCTGGGCGCGGGCTCCCATAGTTAGAACCTGAAGGGGGAGAGGACAGAGGACGGCAGTTACTAGGGAGAAAACAGGAGAGCTTGGAATAGGAACCCAGACTTGCAATTTTTTTTAAAGATTTTGTTTATTTATTCGACAGAGATAGAGACAGCCAGCGAGAGAGGGAACACAAACAGGGGGAGTGGGAGAGGAAGAAGCAGGCTCACAGCGGAGGAGCCTGACGTGGGGCTCGATCCCATAACGCCGGGATCACGCCCTGAGCCGAAGGCAGACGCTTAACTGCTGTGCCACCCAGGTGCCCCCAGACTTGCAATTTTTTAAAAAAAAATCTTATTTTGAACTATTGCAAGAGCCTGGGAGGTGGTACATGAAAAAAGAGTCAGGAAAACTATTTTTGTCCCAGTTTGGCTGTGTGACCTTGGACATGTCGCTCCTCCTCTCCAGTCTCACTGACTCATTTTAGGCAACCAGACATGAGATGTATGCATTACAGCATACATGCATGGCACATATATGGACCGGGAAATACAGAACAAGTGAGAAAAGGAGGACACAGAAAACAGTACATATGCAATGTGATATACGTCAATTACATTTACAAGAACACATACAAATAATGGATATGCATGAAATATAATAGAACAGTTGTTTAAGGAAAGTGAGGAGGAAAAAAGGAAAGTAGGATATGGGGATAAAAGGGAAGAGTGAATGAGTGAATAAATGAATGGAGAGAGTCATTGCATGAGTCAACGATGACAAATGAACAATGAATTGAAGAGTGTAATTCACTCAAGTCTCTGTACCCAAGTTCCAAAAAATAAAAATAGTATAATGAAAGGAAGGCATAGGACCAAAGTTAGGTCACATCCAGGTACCTCAAACCCATCCACACAATGAGTGTTGGTTGGATAGGAGGGGGTCGGGGACTGTGATGGTTTTACGTAACGTCAGCAAATCCTTTAACTTCCCTCCCATTAAGAAAGAGGATCTATGAAGGGGGGAATGAAGCATGAGAGACTATGGACTATGAGAAACAAACTGAAGGTCTCAGAGGGGAGGGGGGTGGGGGAATGGGATAGGCCGGTGATGGGTAGTAAGGAGGGCACATATTGCATGGTGCACTGGGTGTTATACACAGCCAATGAATCATCGAACTTTACATCGGAAACCGGGGATGTACTGTACGGTGACTAACATAATATAATAAAAAATCATCAAAAAAAAAAAAAGAGGATCTACGTCCCTTCCACCTGAAATGGGGTTGGTCTTTGGTGACCATTTTGATCAACTGAGTACATAAGAAATGACAGTATGTGCCTTTCAAAACAATGCACTGCACACCCTGAGGGCGCCGTGGGGTGAGGAAGCCCAAAGTAGCTGACATGAGAGCCCACGTGCAGGGAGATACTCCCAGCCAGCCCCCAGCTGCTCTGCTCACCATCTGACTGCAGCCTCATGCGAGAACCCCAGCCATTTCTGACCCCCAGAAACCGTGGGAGGCAGCCAGGTGCTTGCTACTACAAGCCACTTTGTTTTGGAGTGATTCATTATACAGAATTTGATACCCAGGACAGGAGGCTGTGTATGGCAGAGACTGACAGGGTGGGGTAGAGGGACACAGGGAGGAAACCTGCATAGGAGCAGTGAAATTCAGAGTAGAGGCATCCGCACTTCTCTGGTATTAAGGCAACTAGAGCCTTCGAGACTGCGCCTAAGACACGGTGCACACTTGGTGGGCACTCCTCCGTCTCATCAGCTGGATGCCTCACCTAGAATCCTACAAGGTTTACCCAGGATCCACTCAGCCTGAGCCCAGACCTTAATGCCCCAGAACAGATTCATGACCTTGAGACTTGTCACCTGGTCGGGGGGCAGCAGGTGAAGAGAAGCAGCAGAGAATGGGGGATAGTGTGGACAGCGAGCCTAGCGTCTGATGCCATGTCCAGTGCCCAGAGAACCGTGGCTGGAGCAGGGGGACCAGTCGCACGTGTGTCGTTTCCAAGGCTCCCCACAAGGACCCTCTGCTCTGCTCAGTGTACATAAGGCTCTTCCAGGGAAGCTGCTGAGCCCAGGACAAACTGCCCTGTGGAGCCCCTTCCCTCTCTTCGCTGCAACTCACTAGTATGCAGATGAACACTTGGCACCTCTCCCAGCCACCCCTCCCCACTCTTATCTTGGATTGATCCTTCTATGTTTGACCTTCAAGATGACTTTCTGCTCCCAGTGTGACCTGCTAGCTAGACCCTATCACCTCCATCACCAGCCCTGTTGCCCTCCCCCCACCCCACAGGGGATAAGCAATGACCTGGCTTAGCCAGACAGAATGCAGAGACACTCTGTCCTAGAGATGGACCCTAAAATCATCAGGCTCCTGATCTAGCCATACCCTGAGCTTTCTGGTCATATTACTTAAGTAACTTAGCTCAGGCTAACTCGAATTGGGCTTCTGTCCTTCGTAACCAAAAAATACCTGACGAATATGCTTGTTCAATGCTACAAAGCTTGTACCTGTCTGGGCTGTCATTTCTGCTGAATTCCAAAATCTATGTCCTTTCTGTCATCACACCCGTGACAGACAATAAATAAGTTTCTACTCTTATGCCAACTGATTGACATGACTGCCCAAAATGCTGGACCTAAAGGATCCTGAGACTTCTCCACGTAAGAGAAGAAAGTACGTCATGATAGATTAGTGATGTCTGCCGCGGGGACAAATGGTAGGGAATGGTATCACAGATGCCGTGAACTTACCAGCCCTGTATGATACCAAGATGAGCACATCAGGTCTTCTTCAGTACCAGCTGGCCCACTGCCTTGCTGCCCCCTGACAGTTGCCTCCTGCACTATTGCCATCTGGTCCCTGTAGCATTAGAGCCCCGCCCCCACTCTCCAGGGCCTGGAAAATTGCCTTTTTTACTATACTCGATTCATGGCTATATTCTCAACGTGACACCGGCTCCTGTCTCACCGTCTATTCTGTTCACCCTCCCCCCTTCCTCTGCTCCAGCTGCTCCAGGCAGCTGCCACACCCCGGGGTATTTTACCCACAATGTCAGGATCAGGGAGAACCCAACACTTCTATGAGAAGCACTCTCTCTCACATACCTTGCCATTGTCCTCCCTGCACTCACTGTGTGGATCCTAAGCATAAAGCAAGGAAGACCCCGATATGACTGGGGCCTTCACTTTCCTCATAATACCCCAGAGGAAGGAATTAGAAGGCAGTATCTGAATTAATAAAGGCACACGAGGTACCAGAACGGCTTCAGTAACCAGCAAGCATTCGCATCTCCATTTAACACATAAGAAAACAAAGAAGCGTATGACTCATTAAAGGTCACAGAGTGAGACGATGAAAGATTTCTGCTGCACGCACAGGACTCGCGGTTCACTGCGAGACTTACTCCGCCTCCTCAGAACTCACCCAGGTGCCCCACATGCATACACACGTGTGTGTTCACGTCCATGGCCACGAGCAAAACATGTCTCCTACTGGGCTTATGGGCCTTGAGGTTGAAGGGGCTGCTGCATTTCTGACCTAAGAACATCCCTTATGTTTGGCATGATCTTCACAGGAAGGACAACAGCCTCTTCAGTAACCCTCAGGCCGCCTCTGGGGTGAATGAAGGTGGAAGGTGTCCGCATTTCTACTGGCTGCATTGGAGTGACCAGTGGCCTCATCTCATGTCTTACTGGGTTTGCTGGGAGCACCAGAACTCTCATTTTGTCCATTCAATCTGTGATATATAATTTTTCCTTCCTAGACTCCCTCCCTGCTCAGCATGGACAACACTCAATCGACTCTATTTTGGTTCCTAGCCTAACTTCTCTTCCTTCACGCACATTAAAGCGGCCATGTTTCCACCACTGTCAGCCTCTCCATACCTCAAATCTCTTCTCACAACAAGCCGGCAGCACCTCACACCTTCTTGCAGACTACTGTCTTCAAACTCCAATCTTTGTACTCACTCCCCAGCACTGTCTCCATGCTTCTCTCTCCTACCACTTGCCAGTTCCAAAAACTGAGCCATCCTGGAGTGTTTAAACAATGCTTCGGAAGAAGGCAGGAAGCACCAGCATGGGAACACAACCATCACCTCAGCAAGGCTGCATGTGGGGTGCATCCTATGTACCCCAAGGCAGTGACCTGGAGAGCGGGTCACCATGGCTCACAGAGCCAAGATGTGGGTCTAAAAGCCATGTCCTGGCAGGCTGGCTTCAGAGCCACCCTGAACCACGGGTGACCTTATTTATATTCCCAGAGCACAAGGACCTCTCTGGAGCACACCATCTGGAGAAAGTACTTACGAAGAAGTCTGTGGGGAAAAATGGAATGTCAACCTCTCCCTGGCCAAAGAACAAAAAAACAGCCTCCATTATTTTGGTCCTGGAAGCTCTGAGCATTGCTACAGACATGTGACATGACTGAGGGCACTGCCATAGTAAACACGGAGCCACGCAGAGGCGAGACAGGTGTGGGCCCCTCTGGGCTAGCCTCCACTAGGGCTACGCTTCAAGGCCCAGCTTAGCCTCTCTTTCTCACAGCAAATTTCCCCCATCCACTGGGATGGCTCCCTACCCAGACCCGAGACTTTCTTAGTATCTCCGGGTCCCACTCAGGAAGGGGGTACAACCATCCAAGAATCCCAGGAATGAAAAATCACCACCTTAGGCTCAACATTTTTGAACCCAGAGCAGTGCCATGGAGGAAGGGCAAGCAGCATTGTGTCCCTGATGAAATTGTTAGCACGAAATAACCACCCAATGCAAAGAGACCAATTTTCAAATTATAAAGCTGATTCAAAGCTCTGTCTCCTGGCTGCCAGCTGAAAAGATGCCACCGTTGAAGCCTGCTCTGGCTCCTGCCTTACTCAACTATTTTTACTGATGTTCTTGTCCCTGAAAGAGCCCCAGAGCAGCGGCCCAGCAGACCAGGCCCGACACAAACAGGTGGGTGCCCACAGCAGCGACCTCACCTACACGCAGAAGAAAATGATTCCCATCTGTCAAATGGTCCAGCTCCCCTGACTTCAGACAGCAACTCCCTTCTCTCACACACAGGGGCTGCTGCTTCTCCAAGGGACCAGCACAAGGGCAAGACTCCTGCACAAACTGATCAGCCACAGGTCATTCTGCTCTGCAAGGTCCAAGGAAAGAGTCCAAGTCAGGAGGTGGTGGCTTATGCTTCCCTGGTACCCCCATGTGTGAGGCATGGAGCTGGGGACCCGGAAGGTGTTCAGTGATGAAAAAGTGGGGTTTTTTTTCCTTTTAATCCATCTCCATCCATGCACCTGATCCAGGGCCTTATTGCAGAAAACGATCAATATCTATTTGCTAACAACTGCAATATGATGATGTCATAATAAAGATGTAGGCGGATAACAGGTAAACACTAGAAAATGATGGAGTCAGCCCATCTATGCCCTAAAGCATGGGCTTATTCAGGCTCTTCCACTTACTTCTTGGATACATTTGTGGGGGAGATTTCTGAAAGAAGAGGTTGTGAGCCATGACTTCCATCTCCCATGCCACCCCCTAGTCCAGGCCTCCATCTGTTTCTTGCCCAGAATGCTGCAGTAGCCCCCTGACATTTCTCTCCCTCTTTGCCTGTCCCCAACCCAATCTACATGCAGCAGCTAGAGTGACCTTTTAGAAATATAAATCATAAATCAGGTTCTGTCATTCTCCTAGATAAAATCTGGAGAATCTTCAAAATCTGGACTCATTGCCATGACTTATGAAGCACACATTGGCTGGCCCCTGCCACTTCTCTGAGCTCATCGCGTTCCCCTCTCAGCCTGGTCCAATGCAATCCTCACATACTGGCCTCCTTTCACTCCTCCGAAATGCTCACTTCTTATATGCCACAGTACCTTTAGATGTACTTAGAATGTTATTCCCTCTGCTTTTGGCTTGGCGATTCCTTCTCTCTCCTCAGCTTTGGGCTTAAATAATTCCTTTCCAAAAACCCCAACCCTGACCCTCTAATGTAAATAAGCAGAGTTCAGACACTGGCTGCCAGTGGCCTCTCCATCTCCCTGCCTCCAAACTACCCTTGAATAGAGACGCCCAAACTCCTGGCACAATAAAGAATCCCCAATTAGCCACGTGTGTGGAGAAAAGTACAGTGGTGCAGATGACCTTCTACAGCACAACCTCCCTCTTAGCCCTAGCACCTTCATCCGTGCATAAGGGAGGTCACTGCTAAAGACGAGACTTTGTACACACACCTGCAACCCAGATCGATTCATGGAGAGCAAGAAGCAGCAGTTCACACTGGGCAGTTCTGAAAATGCATTTCCTCCTCAAGTCCTAACCATCCTCTCACTTAGCAACCTCTCCAGTGCAAAGGAAGTGATTTCTCTCAGGCCAGGGTGTCACCCAAGACCTTTGCAGAAGCCCATTTCATGCTCTTGCTGTCTGTCATCTCACTGTGGCGACCAGGCGCCTCCATTCTCTTTAAAAGTGTAGCAGCCAACCTGAAACAGAAACCGTGCTTTCTCTGCCCATTAAAGGCCAAATGACTAGAAAGCAGGAGGCCATTAATCTTCTCTATCTAGAGTGTTACAGAGATAGCTGGGAAACTTGAACAGGGAAGATACTGTCTCCTGGTCTTAAGATACCTGACGCCCCGTCCATCTTAAGCCCAGTGGTGCTCATGCAGAGAAGGATCAGCTCTGGCTCAACCCCATGCGGCAGATGGGGTAGACCGGTGAACTAACTCAGCAGCTCTTCCAACCTCCTTCTGCCACGCCTGCCTGTCCTGCAGAAGCCAAAGAGCTAAAAACTCTAATTTCCAACCTCCCTTGAAGCTGGACTTCCTGAAGTGGCTATGGAGTTTGGCCAACTCAAGAAGTGACTGAAACTAAGTCTGGTGGGGAGAGCATCTATTTCACTGCTACAAGGCCAGAGAGGCTCTGGTGATGCTTTCCCGATGCCTGGAACGTGGATAAGGTGGTGTGATCCTGGAGCCAGCTCTTGGCACGGTGGCTTCCAGATTCCCCAACTTCCTAATTATACCAGAGTCCTGGTCCCCTTGGTGGGCCAGCTCTGTAGCCTTGTTCTGAGAGTCATTCCTGGAGGTCCAACCTAGAGCCTGCTCTCCGAACCCTACCAATGATTTTGTAGACCCTTAAATTCCTGTATTAACTATGTTTCTTCTCAAAAAGACTATGGCACAGTCTACTGTAGTTCTGAACTCTGACTGAGACATACGGTCGATAGCCTTGCTGTCTAGAACATCTACAATGATGAAAATGTTCTATTAATTCTTCGATGTTCAATATGCTAGCCACCAGCCATTGTTGACTCTTAAGCACTTGAAATGTAGCAAGAGCAACTACAGAACTACATTTTAAATTTTATTTAATTTCAATTAATTTACATGTAAATAGCCACAGATGGCTAGTGGCCATCATACAGGATAGCACAGGCCTACATTAAGAGGAAATCCTAATGGAAAGAGCATAATTTGTGACAGAACTTTAAAAAAAAAAACAATCAAGAACTGATTCAAATTCTGATAGGTGGTGGATTTTCTTATCAGGAAATAACCACCCTATGCAAAAAGGCATGTGTTAAAGCATAAGAGAGTCTGAGACCCAGCAAACAACATTAGAAACCAAAAGTCTTTTGATGAAGGGAAACTAATGATCCAAAGGGGCAGATGGGGAAGCTGTTTCCCCCCCAACCTGAGTGGATCCTAAGAGAGCCCCAGGACATCCCAGCTGAAATGGAACCTCTCCCCAGATCGATCACCCAAAAGGTCTTCACAATGTGTCACATCTGCTGCCTCTACCTCTCACTGGAGCCATTTTCTTTTTTTTTTTTTTTTTTTAATGATTTTTTATTATATTATGTTAGTCACCATACAGTACATCCCCGGTTTCCGATGTAAAGCTCGATGATTCATTAGTTGTGGATAACACCCAGTGCACCATGCAATACGTGCCCTCCTTACTACCCGTCACCAGTCTATCCCATTCCCCCACCCCCCTCCCCTCTGAGGCCCTCAGTTTGTTTCTCATAGTCCATAGTCTCTCATGTTTCATTCCCCCTTCTGATTACCCCCCCCTTTCTTTATCCCTTTCTTCCCCTACCGATCATCCTAGTTCTTATGTTCCATAGATGAGAGAAATCATATGATAGTTGTCTTTCTCTGCTTGACTTATTTCACTTAGCATTATCTCCTCCAGTGCCGTCCATGTTGTAGCAAATGTTGAGAACTCGTTCTTTCTGATAGCTGAGTAATATTCCATTGTATATATAGACCACAACTTCTTAATCCAGTCATCTGTTGAAGGGCATCTCGGCTCCTTC